>NC_061841.1:9810088-9812588 GCF_019202785.1 Penaeus chinensis
AGAATTGAGTATATGATTGTTCAATCAATCAATAAAAATCCAGTAGGTAGCGCACCAATTATAATAATCTACCTAAAGAAAATAACAATGTTTTATTTATATGCATCAAAGTCTAAATGCCAATTATGTCACAGTGTTACTTCTACTGATTCCCAGAGGAAAAAATGAACCTGAAATTACATAATATTTAAACTAATAATAACAATTACCATTTTGTTTATTGATCTTCCTTCTAACCTGATTACGGTTATTAGCTCTGGCACATATTGCACTGTATTTTGTTGATATATCTACAGACAGCAAAGATTAAAGAATAATACAATATGCAATAACCACAGTTATTACAATAGGGGATTATTCTAAAATAATCTAATCACCTTTATAATTTATATCAACAGTTATGACATTTAAACAGATTTAGCAAATTCTTTTTTCTCATAATGTGTGATAAAATTTTCTCTTGTCAAAAAATATAAAAATAAAATAAATTGGATAATGACTGATGACAATAAGGATGACAAAAGAGATAATGACAACATTTGCATCCATAATAATAATGACGCAAGTATAATAATTAGGACAAAAATAAAGAAAAAGACCACATTCATGATAATAGAAGCCCATAATAATTCCAATATCCATGATAAGAAAATAAAAGAAAAAGCCCTCAGCCCTTGGTAAAAATAGTCTTAGTCTGAGGACTATTAAAGAATGCACAGTATTTGAGGCTGTTCTCTATTTAGAATTTTATTTCCAAAAGTTATTTTTCAAGATTATTCTTGGGGAAAGAGAGAAAAAATCTATCCAGATCCATTCATGACTTTATTGGTGCATTCTACTTATAACTGTGGTGTGCCCAGGCATTCTTCTTCTCATGAATAATTTGTAGAGATGTATGAGAGAGAGAGAGAGAGAGAGAGTGAGAGTGAGAGTGAGAGTGAGAGTGAGAGTGAGAGTGTGAGTGTGAGAGTGAGAATGTGAGAGTGAGACTGAGAGTGAGAGTGAGAATGTTAGTGAGAGTGAGAGAGTGAGTGAGAGAAAGACTGAGGGACTGAGAGACTGAGAGACTGAGAGACTGAGAGACTGAGAGACTGAGAGAGAGACTGAGAGCGAGCGAGCGAGTGAGTGTGAGTGTGAGTGTGAGTGTGTGAGTGTGAGTGGAGTGTGAGTGTGTGTGTGTGTGTGTGTGTGTGTGTGTGTGTGTGTGTGTGTGTGTGTGTGTGTGTGTGTGTGTGTGTGTGTGTGCTGATGTGTTCACATACAAATGTGTACATGTGTGTAGGAATGTATATGTGTATGCATGTATATGTGTATGTGTATGTGTATGTGTATGTGTATGTGTATGTGTATGCTGTATGCATGTATATGTGTATGTGTTTGCATGTATATGTGTATATTTGTGTGTGTATATTTGTGTGTGTGTATATGTGCATGTGCATGTGCATGTGTATGTGTATGTGTGAGTGTGTGTGAGTGAGTGTGTGTGTGTGTGTGTGTGTGTGTGTGTGTGTGTGTGTGTGTGTGTGTGTGTGTGTGTGTGTGTGTGTGTGTATGTGTATGTATGTATGTATATGTATATGTATATGTATATGTATGTGTATGTGTATGTGTATGTGTATGTGTATGTGTATGTGTATGTGTATGTATATGTGTGTATGTGTGTTTGTGTGTGTGTATGTGTGTATGTGTGTATGTGTGTGTGTGTGTGTGTGTCTGTGTGTGTGTATGTGTGTATGTGTGTGTGTGTGTGTGTGTGTGTGTGAGAGAGAGAGAGAGAGAGAGAGAGAGAGAGAGAGAGAGAGAGAGAGAGCGAGACTGACTGACTGACTGACTGACTGACTGACTGACTGACTGACTGACTGACTGACTGACTGACTGACTGACTGCATGTGTAAATCTTGAGTGTGTATATGAATGTGTATGTCTGTAGATGCGGGTAAGTCTCTACAGGGTAGTAATGTATCCATACTTAAGCAACTTGTAAGAAAAACTTTCTTTGAAATGTCCATAAAAATCACATAAATAAAGCTGTCTGCAATCTGACAATAAAATATAAAGACCTGGCAAAAAAAAAAAAAAAAAATCAAAACCTTTCACAAGAACAAGAAATGACAAACAAATAAATAATCAATACAGCAATAACCCAACACAAAAAGAAAAACATGATAATCAAAATAAAAAGAATATAACAAGAAATAACAGAAACAAGAACAAAAACAAAAACAACCACCCGGCTCAGCAGAAGCACATCTTCACAACAAACCATTTCTTACAATATCATCTCGCATCCTCAAGACAAAAGCTGTGAACCACAACAATCAATTTCATCCGATCTTATCCTCGATTAAGCACCCGAATCACATCTTCATTCCGCGCTAAACCGGCGTTCCCTGCGATGAGAACGTTGCATGCGCTGACTGCTACAAGAAGGAGAGATGCATAAAAATTGAATTGTGCCAACATTTCTGACATTTTCAAATTGGAACGAAGGAGATAATCC
>NC_061841.1:9825088-9835088 GCF_019202785.1 Penaeus chinensis
TAAGATATTTAAAAACAGAAGAGGTACAATAATATCAAACAGTCCATAGTTCAGAAACAACAACAAAAAAAATGCTACTCTTGTTATATAGCCACATGCAATGGATGTTTGGATTTCTGTCGCAGTTACCTTACACCCTTGGACTAGACAACAACGGATCATTACCTTTGTAGCTACTATTGTGCTAATAAAACGAAAGGAGAGAGAGTATGAAAATATGGATGAAGAAGAATAGAAAAAAAAAAATCATATATAACACTAAATCTAAAATTATGACACTGGGAAATGAAAAAAAAAAAAATCTTACCCTTAAATCTTTTGGCATTTACTGTGATTTAATCCTTGTACAAAAATCAAGTACTGCTTGCATAAACTGCAGTGAACTATACACAAATACAATAATAATAAAAATAATAATAAAAGTTCATGAACATAAGTCATCTTGATAAAAAAACTGAACCAAAAGAATAATAATGAATCTATTTAGATAGTGGTGGATCCTCTGAGATTTAAGCTCCTTTATCATAGTGTACAAAAAGAGTATCCTAAAGGTTTCCCAAAGGGCGACGACCAATTCCTTTGTCGTCAGATCACATAAATATGTTGTACATTTCGAGTCTTGAGGGGGGAAAAGGAGAGAGGGAGATGGGGGGAAAGGGGGGGGGGGGGAATTCAAGGCATAGTTTCTTATTCATTAATAAGATGTCTAAATCACACTTTATGCAGCTACATGGTGCAGACCACTTACGTTGTCAATTCTATTATCATTAATAATGATTATGATTATAATAATAATAATAATAAAAAAGACAGATGCTTTGTCATTTAATGAACCAAATCTTAAGATCAATAAATAATAACATTAGACAATCCTTGTGAATCAGGAGCTCCATTTCTTGGCCTCCTTATCATTTTCATTTTTTAATATAAACTAGAGGTAGGTTATACTTAGCAGGGCCTCTGTAAGCCCTTATACAATACAGTATAAAAAGAAATGTCAATTTCTATTCTATATTCCACACCCAATTGGCACAACTGTGCCAACTACCTATTGAGAAAAAAAATGATTATAAAAATACAGACAAAAAAATCAAAACATGCACAAAAGATATACACCCACTCAACAATGCTTAAATTACATAAATCCATCACAAAAACGTGATGATAATAATAGTAATAATGACAATAATGATTATGACAATAATTATAATAATAATAATAATAATAATAATAATAATAATTACAACAACAATAATAATAATAGTAAAATACTAAAAACCACTGATGAAAACTGACAATACATATAACGATGCGTTTCATCAAGCGCTTTCATTACTACCACAAGGCTTACACTAAAACTAAGGGAAGAGGAAAAAGGGAAGAAATAATAATATTAATGATAATAACAAATAATTCACCAAGACAACACAATTCATTTACCTTCATTGGGCAAAGCATAACTACAATACATGAACCAACCTTATATAGAGTACACTGGGTGGGAAAGAAAAATAATACAAAATACAAGGGGGAGAGAGAGGGGAAGAAGGGAATAGTGAAATAAAAGAGAAACTGAGAGAGTGTGTGAATAAATGAGAGCAGAGGAGTGGGATGGGAGAAGTGGAGGGAGAGAGGAGAGGAGAGGAGAGGAGAGAGAGGTTCAAAAGAAAACTGAAAGAATGACAACAAAAAGAGAATATGAAACACACACCTGCACATGCTGTATACCAGGACACCATCACAAGGCTTAAGCTGCTACCAGGTTGTACCATTTATTGTTCACCAGCACCCTGAAACCCCCTTTATCTCTCTGTAGGAACAGAGCTTTTGCTTCACTGCTCATGACACTTTTTCCCAAAAGTTCCACACTAATTCACACTGTTATAGAAATTCTTACAACATTGTACCACATACATCACACGTCTGATAATCTCTGTGATGGCATCTCTGGCAATACCCAAACAATTTATGAAAGGAAGAAATGCCACAGGCAATTACGAGCACACTATCACAGGATCATGAAACTGTTTGCCTCATGTGCTCTTGCAATTTACTCTGCAACACATGACAATACAAAAAAGTCAGCCTGCAAAACGTAAAACCTTGGAGCTCTGCTCAAAATGAGGGCTGTCATGTATATGGGGAAAAAAATTATTAAAAAAAATGGGGAGGGGCTCCATTACTGACTGTACATTTCACTTCTTTGGTAATTTCATACAAATACCCTCTTATTACGGAAAAAGAAAAAAATCTACAAAAATAATAAAAGCAAAAGTAAACAAAGGTACTGAATTGCCTGCATAAAATTTAATGGGTTTCTATCCCTGCCAAAAAAGTCCAAAACATACATAACTAATTTGAAATCAGCAGAGCTCTTGGCATAAAACTTTACCTAATACCAATTTACATTAATATCATTTGTCATGGTTCAAATTAAAACTGACGAGATCTTATCTTTAAGTAAAAAAGAAGAAAAAGAAAAAAAAATACACATTCAAGAAGAAGAAAAGAGAGAGGAAGGTTTAAACAAACAACGAAGCTGCACAAATTGCCCAACAGTTTCACAGTTATAAATAGTCCTCACTCAATATGCTAATTGTACATGACTTATCACCTACAAAAGTATATATATAAAAGACCCACAAGATCTTTGTATCTTACTTATTATGTCAAGTAAACGGGCTCACACACAAAATAAAGCGTGAAAGTGAGCAAGTGAGAAAGAGAGAGAGAGAGAGAGAGAGAGAGAGAGAGAAAATATAATGAGCCAAGGCACAGGGTCGAACAAGAAAATCAATAACATAAAGGAAAACGGTAAGCTTATAAGGAAGACAATGACGAGGGAAGGGAGATGAATGGGGGTATGGGGGGTAAAGGGAGGATGACATACATTGAGCAAGGGCTTTCAAGTGAAGTGGGGTCAGGGATGGGGGGTCAGTTGGGGCTTTAAACTTGCTTGAGGTAGAACAAGATGCTAGAAAAAAAAAATCAATTTAAATAAATAAAATCTCTGTGTATTTAACACATCCTTACTGAAAGTGTTTTCTTTTAATAATAATAATAATAATAATAATAATAATAACAATAATAAGAATAATATCAGTTAATAATAATAATAATAATAATAATAATAATAATACCAATATAGATAACAAAAATATCTATAATAATAATCATAATAAAAGTTATAGCATGATTAAATTACAATAACAGGCAAAATCTGGACACCAAGATCTGTGTGGCAGTACTTGAGTTTCCTATTTCATTTCAGTCGCAAAACAGAGGACTGAGAAATGTGTGTATTGCAGTAACTGTTTGAAAAAATTACTTCTGTTTCTGTTTCAAAGGCATATGGATTTTTTAAAAATTCTTATTACTATATCTTGTAGACTATCTTATGAATACTGTATTTTAAACATAAAGCCATTTAATATTATTACAAAATATAAACAGGAATCATAGATAAGTCTACGTATAATTGTCTCTAACACAATATGTTCGGCTGTCCATTAATAAAAAAAGTGCATGTGTAAGCAAAAGTGATTTTTACCATTAAAAAAAAAGTATATATGTAAGTAAAAGTGTTTTTAAATTTTTAATTAATTATCTAAAGTCCTACTACTTGTTAAATATAGAACATGGTTGCTGATGTAATACGAAAAAAAAAAAAAAAAATCCAAAACAAAATAAAAATACAGTTTATCTTGCAACTAACTTCAGCTGAACAAGTATAAAAATAGACATCTAACATTCCTTTGTTGTTTCAACTTGTCCACCCACAGATCTGACCTGGCAAAAAAGACGACAGAGAGAAAATCAAAACATTATAAATTACCACACAAAGTATCCTACGGTCGTTAACTAGGATTTCTTCTCAGTATCGTCGTTGCAGCTGAGGTTCGTTTGATTTACCATCACTTATGCGTGTAACACAAATTATCCTACCCTCATAAGACTGGCTTTACAAAAACCACACTTCACACAGACAGATGGACATTGCTATATCTTGTGTCAAATCAACCATCCCTTCCCCTTGAGAACTGGAGACTCTACCTTTTGAAGTGTCATTTTTTTCACTTACTCTTTTCTGAACGCATCTTGCCTTTACTTAAATTTTACAGTAATATCAAGTACATCTTACATTCAAACAAGATACAACCTATAATGACTTTTCTGCCAGCATCTCTACAAAACTCGTACTTATAACTAAAAAGATTATTCAATACTACATCACATTTACTGAACAGCCACTATCAACCCAACCATATTTCTAAATAATGAAGACGGCATACCTGACTCAAACAGATCTAATTCAAAAAAGAAAGAGAGAAAAAAGCCTATAATATAGCCATGTTAAAAATACCAAGAAACCATCGAGTGCTTTTTCCTCTCTGTGTCTCTCCACAACAAGCAATACTTCAATGTAAAGTTCTTAAAGTGATTATTTGTGTATGTCTATATATGCTTGTGCATATGTAAGTATACACTTTATATTACATAAATTGCATGTACAGGCATACATATACACATACATATACACATATAAATTCATTAATTGTTTTTCTTTTTCAAATCTTAAAAATATGAGTATCTGTTTCAACTGTGAGATTCTTTCTATTTCCCTTTTAACAATAAATTTTTAAAAAATTATGGCTTAATTAACTGTTCCTTGAGATTCATGAAAGTAATTATACAGAACACTTACTGATACAAATTTACCTTAAAAAAAAAAAAAATCGATAACACAAAAAGTCAGATCTCCAGGACAGAAAACATTTTAAAATTGCCATTAGATTCAAATCTATAATAATGTGTCAAAAATATTTCCCTGCATGGTTAAGAGATTCTGTGGTTCAGTTCATCAGATCATATTAATCATATCCTATAAATCAGACTATCAATCTTCCGTCATCCTATCTTCATCTTATCAAAGCACATTTGTGTTGCCAACAATCCTAGCCTTCTCACATCCTTGAGTGACAGTTTAGTAATTGCAATGAGAGCATTAAAGGAGGCCGTGATATTTCTGCTCGAACTCCAATCACTTCCAAAGTGAACGTGAGACAAAGGATATCAGATAAATTAGGAATTAAAGCGAGTATTTTAAGTAGATAAATTGTGGAAAAATTTGAGCATTCCTTGGGCAAAAAGTAGAGCACAGCAAGTTGCATTACTATTCGGGCATTCTGTATCACAAGTTCCATTCAATGACAATGTTTAAATAGAATTCCACTACTTGTTAACTGTGTTTATCGCAAAGCCTCACAATGGTAAAAAGTTTTGGAGTATGTTTGAACTTTATATAATATCTGAATTTGTGACATGTTCTTAGACTGACAGGTAGATATACAGTATATATAAATACTTTTCTGAATTCTTATGTATCATAAGAAAAAGTAACAGTAATAATAATGATAAAAACAGATATATAGCTGTTAAAAGTATGTGACCTTTAAGTAGTTTGCAATAGGGCAGCACTGAACATTTCAAAGAGATCACACGTTACAGATCAACACATAAATATTTAAGAAATAATAAATAATATTAATAAAATGTGTAAGCAAAACTTTCTCATTGCCTCACTGCAGGCAATAAAGTCCTATAACCTAAAGCTGATGCAAATATGATCTGAAAATCTATGCCATGAATCAGGTGGAGACCGGGTAAGAGAATATGGACTTATGGCGCCTTAATGAACAGAAATAACAATAATTAACAAGTGCTATACATGAAAGAGAGGGAGCAAGAAAAAAATAACGTGGCTCCTCCATATGAGGTCGCACTGTAGACCTGTATGATTTTTTTGCAGTCAAGATACAAAACCTTCCAAATTCCAAATGTAGAATATGTAAATCATAAAAACAAAAAGACTCCATTTCTTCCAGCATCTAGTTGAGGAAAGTTCACACACCTCCACCGAACTCTGGCACGTCTATGCTTCTGCTCCTTTTAATGTCAATGCACATTAGCTTATGTATACAAAAAAATATGCAACTATGCTCTCAATTACAGTCCTTCTGTGTTGGGATAAAAAGGGCATTTGTTTGTTCTTTTGAAGTTCAATTATACAAAAATCTTGTCACCAAAAAATTAATTTTAGAAGTTACGCACACACACACAAAGTATCACATATACAGATTTGGATGATTAATTTTTCTTGATGATATGTCTCAGCCACCAAAACTGTGACACACTCTTAAAGCATTCAAAAAACATACCCTATACACATTAGATAATGTTTGTGAGATTCTTCCATGAGATTAAATAATACCCAACTTAAAGCAATATCTATTAAACCTAGTCTTACACTTACGAGCTGATTCTTTACTTCAAGGAGAAACAGCAACTAAACACTGCCGACTGGAGCCATCTGACGGCACTTACTGTCTGACAGTTTCTACGTCCAACCCAAAAAGACACTGAGCATGCATTTCTACATTAAGACTCCCCTGAGCTTGCCTCAATGTTTCTGAGTGTCACATTCTGATGTGGGATAGGCAGTATCCCCCCTTTTATTTGTGCAGGGTTACCAAAGCCATGCTGTTATTTTCCACTGGCAACTTTTCCCTGCAAGGCATTTCAATTATCCAGGAGCTGTGAGATAAACTTCCTGCCCTGGTCTTCCTCCTGTGATGGTTGGTCGTGGCCAGGTGAGTCATCCACAGGGTGCTGTGGTGTGCCCCCTGGGTCCTGGGGACTGTCCTCAAGGGCCTGAGGAGCACCTGTTGGGGAGGCAGCCTGCTCACGCACTGGAGCTGGGATCTTCAGCAAGGGTGGGGGTGGTGGCCTTGCCTCGCTTGCTGCTTCTGATGAACCCTGAGAAGGAAAGATGTAATGTCTTTAAAGAGAACTATTATTAAATAGCCTAAACATATCATACAATACACATCCATCTAGAGATTATGATTATTATGGTATAAAAAATACAGTATTTAACCAAGAGGATAAATTCAGGACAACTCCCTTTCCACCCTTGGATCCAGACGCTTTACTGCCCACACACGGCCCATGCATTTTGTTATTTGTCTTTTATTATTTTTTCATAATATTCAATTTTCTAAAATATAACCTCCACCACCAGTAACAGGAATAGGATCCTGAGCATGAAAACAGCATCCTCCCTTGAGTCAGTGCTCTTTCAGTTATGACTCACAGATGGTACATTCCACACCCACTGATGGAAATAATAGAAAAGTCCTTTCCTAAAGAGATGTGTGCACTTGTGTCAAATCATTCCCATGACAGCATGGGAATTAACTGCCCCTCCAGCCAATTTTTTTCATGACACTGTCATGTCATCTGGACTTGAAATAGTGTGCACCTATTACTGCATTTTTCAATAAAAGTGGAGACTCTATTACCATAAGTGTAAACTATATTTGCTTTACAGTTTTAATATCACCCTGGTCTAACACTGGTATTTGAACTGATAAAAGAGCACTTATTTTAGCATTTTCCTTGATTTTTGAAAATATTTTCTGGTGTCACACACACACTCAATAAAATTAAAATAATTATAATATGTATGAGCATAAAAAAAAAAAAAAAAAAAAAAAAAAAAAAAAAAAAAAAAAAAAAAATTAAAAATAAAGTTTTTTACTACAGACTTTAAGAAAGGTAAAGCAGGTGAGGTCTCAAGGTCTGCTAATTGACTCCTAATTTGCTAAGCAGTTGCAGAACCTTCTATTTGCTGAGACATCTCATAGGTGACGGGTATAGAAAACTAAAAAAAAACTACGCTCTGGCGAACCGCGGCAACGCGCCGACTTTGAGCGCTATATTCGGTACATCAAGCCGAATCATTGCCTCGGAGTGCTTTGGCGCGCCGCCGCGGCGGACGGCCACACGCCACATTTCGAGCGTATTGTTATGATGCCTATAGGCCACCCCCCCCCTCAATGATGAGGGGGGGGGGGGGTGGCAGATGGTTCATTCATAGTCAGTCAATTTACAGTATTTGTACATGAAGGAGGACACCAGCAGACAACTGTTACAACCCACCTCTGGGGTTATTTCTTGGAAGTAGCAAAGGCACAATGCCAATAGGCAATTAGCACCAGGTAGTCTACACCTGCATGGACTTTGACTTGTTGCAAACATACATAAAGCATTTGATAAAGACATTATACAAAAATGTAAGTTAGTGAATTAAACTAATTTTTTTGGAGGGATTTAGTGAAAAATTTATACAAATTTCTAATAGCCATGTCTCAATTCTTTGTTTACTTATTCTTCAGTACTGTTCAGTGTCTGGGAAACATGCAAGGCATGGCCCCAATTACTAAGATAATTTTACATATGCTAATCTTGGGAGTCCGAAATGTAAGATGTGAAATGTAAAGTATTGAGAAAAAAGGGTTAAAAACTACTTTGGCACACTTTGAGTGGCAAATCATATTTTTCTGTAGATGTAACAAACTCATGGCATGACAATACATGCCCCCAGCAAATGGGATTGGTGCACTATGCCATGTATGGACATGCCACCTGGAATCAAGTCCAGACATGCAATGGTAGGGGTTAAAAACTTGTGGATAGTACACAGACCCAAAGTTAATGGCTTAATAACATTATTATCATGATAATGCCAACAATAATAATAGCAGTATCAGTATTATAGCATTAGAATAAGAATAAGAAGAAGAATAAGAAGAAAAAAATCAAGGAAAGGGGAAACCAGGTAGGGACATGCACTCTTACTAATTGACTCCTTAGTGGCTAAGCACTTGTGGAACCCTCTATATGTAAACACAGTTAATATACCAAAAATAAAGAGGACATTACTTGTTACTGGTGGCAATGGGCAAAGACTGTTACCATATTATATGACTATTCCTGACTTTGGCTATGAAAGCAATTTCCAAATATGTCAATAATATTTATATATTGTGGGAAATGAACTTTATTAATTTCCTACAATATAAGATTTAGAACAGTTCAACAATATCAACAAACCTAAGAACTGAACACCTTACCCAAAGTACAAACTAAAGGTATGACATTTCATGATACGAACACAAAGCATAAAAGTAAAGGTTGACTTTGTACTATTCCTGCTTACAACATCCAACATACTTTTTACCACAGAAGCACACACACACACACATACAATATATACATACAAATAAATTTACACACACACACACACACACACACACACACACACACACACACACACACACACACACATGTAGGTATGTATATGTATGTGTATGTATATGTATGTGTATGTATATGTATGTGTATATATATGTATATGTATGTGTATATATATGTATGTGTATATATATGTGTATATATATGTGTATATATATATGTGTATATATATTTATTTTTTCTTTCTTTCTTTCTTTCTTTCTTTTTTTTCTTTTTTTACATGCACATATATGATCCCCATACACTTTTCAGTATATATAAGTGCATGGATATTTCACTCTAAGCAAAGAACTCCCAAACTCCAAATATACATAAAGAACAAATGCACAAGAGAGACTACATAAACACCATTTGACAGGTACACAGCCTAAAAGCTTTACTGGAGATGGGGGGGGAGGGGGGGATCAACATAACTTCTTAGATCTCCCTTTAAACAAGATACACTTACTTTGTTGACTTGAGGTGATGTGGACCTCTGAGCTGCCAGAGCTTCTCTAGCCGACTGGTGAGCTTTAGCCTTGGCCAAGAGGGAGTTGAGCGTTAAAGCAGCATTGAGCACAGCCAGGCCATCCTGAGGGTCTGTCTCAGGAATCTGCTCCTTATCCTGAGACGAATCTGTGGTTGAAGAGAGTGGATATGGTCAGATGAGAATATGTGAAAATAAAATTATCCAGTTTCAGAAAAGGAAAAGGTAGAAAAAATGTTTAAAAAGAAATAATAACCGAAAAAAGGAAACAAAAAAGGTTTTAATATGTATCAATCAATCTCCCCAGATTTATGTTCCGTCCCCTGTAGTTTTTGGTGAATTTTGTTACAGACAGATGGCCCCACGTCCTTAGCCGAC
>NC_061841.1:9842588-9850088 GCF_019202785.1 Penaeus chinensis
TCTAAAATTAATTGTCTCTAAGGTCAATTCTGTTTTGAGATGCAGCCCCTAAAACAACTTTAACTTAACTTGTTTCCTAGAATAATATCTTATGTGGGAGTGCAAAAAAATAATGTGGCACAATGAGTGAAAATCAAGATGTAATGGGAGGGGCAGTGGACATGTATTGCACTTGTCATATCTCCTGTACTTACCATGGCCTGCTGGCTTGCACCTGGAGAAGCCTCATGGTTACTGGGTTCAGGTGAGTTGCTGAGCTGCCCTGTTGTTTCCCAGGCTTGGCCTCCACTTTGCTGTTAGCAAGGAAAAACATTGGGTTCAGTGGAGTAAATAAGAATAGTGTTGTATGATAGTCTACAAACTGTATGTGTAGAGATGTATGTATATAATATATGAATATATGTATTTCCTTTGCGGGGGTAGACAAGAGTCATATAGTCTATCATGGGTATATGCTTGGAAAAATGAAAATGTAAAATAATTTAAATAAAATGTAAACCTAAATGAAAAGAAAATTCTTTGGGAAATCAGGATGAAATAACCATTCTTTGTTAATCCTTTATAACTATTCCTCACAGCAAATGAATTACAAGTAAAAAAAAAAATGGTAAGAAAATACTCCTATACATAACAAATCAAACCCTCACCACAGCATAGGAGCCAACGCGAAAGAGGCCCAGTGGCAAGACAGGCGACGAATGCGTCAATCCACTGCTGGAGACCACAGGATGGAGCCCAGGAGGGGGAGGGTGAAGCCCTGTCACCTTGCGGTACATGGTTTCCTTACCCGCCTCCTCACCACCTTCCTGATCCTCCCAGCTATTCTCATCTTCCTCAAGTGGGTCATCGGGTCCAAGTGGCACTGTTACTGGTTCATCTTTGATCTCTTCCTTGATTTCCGTCTGTGGGTTTTATGGGGGGGAAAAGAAATAATCTTTTAGGGCAATAGAATAGATTAGGCATGTGAAAAGAATTCATATGTCATAAAAGTGGTATTATACATACATAAATTCTTATTAATGATTGAGAAATGTTCTAATTGTTAGAAATATGATAAATGCCAGGACTCTTCAATAAAATTACTTTTATTATCACCAAACCTCTCATACAAAACAAAATATGAAAAACACAGAACTACCAAATCCCATCTCCTAAATGGCACTCCACCCTAGAGGTGTTCTCACCTGCAGAAACTGTCCAGCATAAGAGTCCAGAGCAGTGGCCTTTGGTGAGCATTTGTTCTTCTTGGTATGGTGCGAGCGAGGCTGAGTGGGTGTGGCAGGGTCAGGTGGTCCCTGTTCCCCTGGAGGCCCCTGCCGCATGGACGATACGATCTGGAGCCAGCCAGTCTTGGTGGTGCCCTTCTCAGGGTCAGCCACTGGAACAGCCACCTTGAGTGGGAGTGGCTGGGACACAGGCGAGGAAACATGCAGTGGTGGTGGCAGTGTCTGTGGGGAGGAGTTGATGGGCAGGGTATTCGGCTGGTGCGTGGGAGAGTGTGTACTGGTGAGGGGAGGTGTAGGGGCAAGCCAGGCTGAAGAGCTGAGAGGCGTGGAGGGCATGGTGGGAGGGGTTTCAGGGGCCGGTGCTGAGGGAGGCGTCAATAGACACTTCTTTCTCTTTTTCTTCTTTGCTGGTGGAGATTCCGGAGAGGGTACATGATCCTGAGTGCGTTTTGTGTCTGTGAATGTAGACGGGGGAACTTTAGTGGACAGGTTAGTACATACAACAACAACAACAACAACAACAACAACAACAACAACAACAACAAAAAAAAAAAAAAAAAAAAAAAAAAAAAAAAAAAAAAAAAAAAAACACACACCAAAACATTGACATATACTTATAACCTATAATAATATTTAAAATATCTAGAAAGAGTAAGTTAACAAACAAATGTTTTCCTATAGTAAAGGTACTTCAAGATAAAAACTATACATTGGCCTACATGTCCAAACTATCCTTTAGGCTAACTTGATTTTCTAAACATTTTGGTGTAAAATTGGTAAAAGCAGATATCACTGCAGAAAAATTATGATCATGTAATAAGTATGTAATAAAATCTTTAAAATTACTTAGTTTGAATCAATAATTTGAATGGAATATTTGCATTTTTTTAAAGATATACATAAGAGCATATGAGTAAATTCAAAATTTGAGCTTGTACCAATCAGGCTGAAAGCAAACCACTATAAACACAAATTGTTTTACATGACAGCCATGTATGAATTTATACTATGATGAAATGATGAAATATTAGAGCATAATGAGATATACTTTAGTCAACAAATGATAAAAAGTAAAATGATCCAGAAACTAATTTCCACTTCTTTGAATTATGTTCAAATATACGTGAGAGGTTCCCAATTTCCAAATACTTACTTGATGTGTTGATAGTTCCTTCTGGAACAGCTAACCCCTTAATCTTGAGACACTCAGCTGTCTTGAGCAGAGATGCCAGATTGGCTTGACGTACATTTACCTGTAGGGCACGATTTTTGTGAAAATTATCATAACTTGTTGCAAATTAGCAAATATTATCATGAATTGAAGATATATATCTATCAAAGTCATCAATCTATCTTAAAATATATTTGCAAAGATGTAAAGCCAAGCAATATATATATATATACATACATACATATGTATATATATATATATATGAGGAGAGCAAAATGACTAACCTGTCCACAATACATATAATCCAGCAAGCACTCCACATCCTGCGCCCGCGCCTCATTCAAGACAATGACGGCACGTGTGCTGTCACTTGGGGTCTGCTGGAAAATCTCATCAAAGAAATCACTGCAGGTGGCTAAGACTAACCGGTGCACCATGAACAAACGACCTTCACATGCCAATGTTGCATCTGCATACCGAGGCTAGAATATATGTATGTATTTTTAAAATTTTATTCTGTAATATTAATATGTATGGAATGTATGTATGTATTTTTAAAAATTAATTCTGTAATATTAATATGCAAAGTATAACAATGGTCATTATATCATCCCATGTCCCTTAGTTTAGGGTCTATTGGGTAATAAAAATAAACATTTCTTGAATACATGTTTTGGGTATCATCATATATAAAAAGCAGCTACATTAAACGCAAACTTCTGTAGCACTAAAACAAAGTGTGTACCTTGGTTCGGAGTCTGTGCAGAATGTGACAGAACGTCGCCTCATGGTTGTTCCACCGAAGCTTTAGCAATCCTTCTGATAATGCCATCACAGCGTGACACACCTGTCAATAACATAAGGTTTTAGGAATTACATGGGAATGAATTTCATGGAGATACTTAAATTGCTGTTTCCAAACTTTTCAAAAAAATTTAATCATATCTATTTGTGTAAATTCATTTCCAAAAATATACACACACAAATCAGAATGCCCACAAAAACTTAAATTAAGAAAAGTTTTTACTTGACTGGCTTATGACAGTAAATAATGCATAAAAAAGGAAAAGAAGAAAAGAAGAAAAGAAAGAAAGAAAGGAAAAAAAGAAACAGCTGAGCTTTAATTCATTTTATGGCAATCAACAATATGACAAGGTATTAGCCATTATCATTTCTACTCTTGATGCTTTTTATTGGCAAAATTAAACTTAAAGGTCACTTGATTTTTCATTGCTGTTTTGTGAAAAGGAATTAATGCCTCTTAATTACAATGGGCCTCACTTCCATTAAGTCAAATAAACTGAGAAAGAAGCACAGAGTAAAATCATAGAATGTGTCACTAAGGTGGCACGGGTTTATATGTATATATCTCATGACGGGCACTAAATGGTGCTTTCTTAATATGGTAATTTTTCAGATTACCTTCGCAAAATTTATTGTGATGATTTTGGTATCAATGGATTCCTCTCACACTCTACTATCAAAATATATCAAAATTATGCCATGGAAACCCCCCATTAGCAACAATCTTGGCCCCAAAAGCAGTGGAAGGCATGAAAGGTACCAGGGAAATTATGAGGCAAAATATGAATAGAATACAGTAAAAACACAAGTATAGTAAAAATACACAATAAATACGTCACTGCAATGCAGGGGGCTTCACCCTCTCTGACCCCCGGCCCTCAATCCCTGCCCTAGAAAACAGAGAATCCATCATATACTGCAGTGTTACCCCTACATGTAAGTCATATGCTCTAACCTGCCATGAATATTTGGAGGATTCTTTGTTTTCCTGGGTGGGTTTTAAGGGATAGCAGCCCACATGCATAGGGAGATCACATGGGGTACAGCCCCTTGTATTCAATAGCGTAATGAGGTATTACCTTCATTATGTTTTTATATTATATCATATTATATTACATTATATATATTATTGGTAGTTTACTCTGAAATTCCCCTGGTATCTTTCATGTCCTCCCCTACAATTGGGCTCAAGAATATGGGGGTTTGAGGAGGTTCCACAGCATAATTCCTGCATATATGTGCACTTGAGGGTGAGAGGACTCCATTGGTACCAAAATGATTATGATCAGTTGTTCAATGGTCACGTGAAAAATTAAATTAGGTATAAACTGTGAACGTACCTGCAATTTATATATTAGTCAAACATAATAATCGCTCCATTTTACTCATTACATATTTTTTTCTCCAAATTTATGTACACAAAATTTTTCCAAGTTAAAAAATATGAAGATACTATGCTCTTGATGTACCACAGTACCATTTACCGTACTTTAATTGTAAAGCAAACTACAATAAATAGTTATTTTTCATAACATAAGAATACTTGCAAAAAACTCTAAATAACTTTTTACTAACAGCATGCACTGATCAGAATCTCTTGATATAAATTAAAACGACTACTGAGAGCAGAAAGTTGGACTAGTCTAGTCACCTACTGCTTGTAATCATCTATATCAATTGAATTATCAACATAATAATAACAATACACCATGTGAGTGCATCCATTACTAAATTTATGAAAAACAAATAAGCAAAATTCATGAAAGACTGTTTGCAATGATTTATATTCCCAAATCATGATCATGAAAAATAAAAAAAAATCCAGGAGGTTCACAAAATTCTCAAAATTAAAAACCAAATTATTTCGACAAACTTCAATAACATTACTCAAACGAAGCATTACGTCATTCAAAACGTCCTTAAACACTTTGAAAACACGACGTAAATCCCAAAACCTGAAGAAAACAGAAGAAAAATTGATAAACAAAGAGATTCACTGATCTCAAACCTTATCACAAACACGCAAATTTCACCACTAAACAAACACACGCGATAGCACTTCCACTCCGGGAACCATCTGAAAAAAGACACCGGAACATTCCTTACTTTACAAAATAACTCCAACACGAAAACAAAACAGAAAAAAAACTCGGCAAAACTCAAGCCCGAGAGAGTGAACACGTGTTTTGATCTCGTCCATTATCTATAAGTCTTCCATCCTTACCACTTCCGATCAAGAGCTCTTTCATAGGTCGATTCCCGTATTCAGATCTCGCAAAATCATGGGTTAACCGGCTTAAAATGCATAAAATACATATGTGATTCTTATCGTGTGAGCTCCTGCGTCCGCCATTACTCGGGCTCTGACGCTGATCAACAACACTGCGTCCGGATGTGCCGTTGGATTATTTTTAAGAATCTTATCGACGATATTCCGAACGGTGCGATTATTTGTTGATTTGTGTTATTTCTTTCTGTTAATCGGATATATCGATAGTTGGAATGGATAAGTGATAAAGATGAAAGGTATGAGTTATTTCGGAAATTCAAGTCGAAGTCACAGTCGGACATGTCCAGCCGATAAGCTTGCGCCGCGTTCATTAAAAACCGCGTGACATAATTTTTAAAAGAATTTTACCTCATAAATATCAGCGTGACGCAAAGGTGCGCATATGCATTCCTCCCACTAATCATTCATTTATAAAGTTTGCCTAATTCACAGCGTAACGAAAGGAGAGGCATTGCATTTTCGTCTTTCCTTTTTTTAAATGGCGAATTGCGTCCGTGTTTTAATACCCCCCTCACCCCCCCCCCCGCTCTCTCTCTCTCTCTCTCTCTCTCTCTCTCGCTCTCTCTCTCTCTCTCTCTCTCTCTCTCTCTCTCTCTCTCCCTCTTCCTCTCCCTCTCTCTCTCTTTCTCTCTCTCTCTCACTCTCTCTCTCTCTCTCCCTCTTCCTCTCCCTCTCTCTCTCTCTCTCTCTCTCTCTCTCTCTCTCTCTCTCTCTCTCTCTCTCTCTCTCTCTCTCTCTCTCTCACTCTCTCTCTCTCTCTCTCCCTCTCTCCTCTCCCTCTCCCTCTCCCTCTCCCTCTCTTTCTCCGCTAAGACAGTCTTTTCCCTTTACCCAGGGCACAAATACGTACATACCTCAGTGCGGAAATTATATTCATTTCCAAACCTAAAACTCGATTTGTATTTGCACTTCAATAATTCCTCTTGAAATCAGGTGCATACAAGGCGGGAATCAATAATTGTATGCATTTTAATCATATTTTAATCATATTCCTTAATTAAACTATGAAATACACCAATCCATACATTGTTTTCAAACGCAATGGACACGAAAAATTTAAGAAAACATAAGAATAAAAAACCGCACAGCCATGTTTGTGACGCATTTGATACCCATTATCAACATCACACTATCGCATACTCATAAGGGTTTCCATAACGCCTCTAAAAACGCAGTGAGTCAGTGATGAATACCATGACAAAAAAACACAAGTGAGTTGGTTATTGATTTACTGAACCGTGACTTGTTTATGATGGAATGACTAACCACTTCGGGTAATGTGTCTATTGATATAACTTGTTGCGATAGATTTGCCCTTGATTTTTATGCGGTGGTGGCGTATGAGTCGATCGCGTGACAACTAAATTTACATGTGGCGAATGATCTGAAGTTATTTTAAATCGGTTAATGTGTAGTAAGAATATAGGAAATATGTTTGTAGACTAGATGAAATAGAGTTAATGTAGAAAGGAATTCTATTATCCCCCTTAGTCGTGTTTTATTTATCTTATTGTCACGTGTTTTTCTGCTTCGAAAAAATTACGATAAACGGATTAGCAAATAAAAACATTATGACGTTTAAAACGAAATCTATACAACAAAACATCAAATATCATAGCAATAAATCTTGCCTGATCTTATATTCTGATCCTTCCGTAACACCTGACATTTAATGCAAAAACTGGACAGTAATGTATAAAAGTGAATAAGACCATGAATGTGTGAATGAAACTGGTTGAAACTTTTTTCCCCTGATGGTAAAACTAAAATGTTTTTGATAAAAGCGACGATGATTGACAGTGATGATAACGATAAACGAGAAAGAGAGAAAGAATGTGATAGCTAAGTAGAAAATATTCGTACCTGTTAATAAAGGCATGGAATGACATCAAATACTTAAACTAGTCAGAAACATAGATATACTAATTGAGAGTTTGTAGATGGACACGAAGATTGTGACAGAGATAAAGAGGAGACCGAAAGACAGTGTAGAATAGATGGACACGAAG
>NC_061841.1:9862588-9865088 GCF_019202785.1 Penaeus chinensis
TTCTCATTCATACCTTTTCTACATTTATCAACATGAATACGGTTCATATAAAATTGGTATAATATAAAATATATTATATATAATTAATATATTTTATATATTTTGTATATATTATTATAAATAATTTTGGGATAAATATAAAATATATTATAAATTTTAAATTATATAATGTATTTTAAAAAATTTAAATTATTAAAAAAATTTAAAATTTAATAAAAATTTTATATATATATAAAAAAATTTAAAATAATATATATTTTATATTTTTAAAATTTATAATATGCGTGTTTTTTATATGTTTTTTAATATATTCATATATATGTTTTTAATATATATATTTTTATATATTTTTATTATAAAAATATATTTTTGCATGTGAAATATATATATATGTTTGTTTGTGTGTGTGGGGGTGTGTGGGGGTGTGGGGGTGTGTGTGTGGGGGTTTTTTTGTGTGGTGTGTGTGTTGTGTTTTTTTTTGTGTGTGTGGGAGAGAGAGAGAGAGAGGGAGAGAGAGAGAGATGAGAGGAGAGAGGGGGAAGAGAGAGGAGAGGGGGAAGATTGAGAGAGAGAGAGAGAGGGGGGGGAGGGGAGGAAAAAAAGAAAAAGAGAGAGAGAGATGAGAGAGGGGGAGAAAAGGAGAGAGGGGAGAAGAGGAAGGAGGGGAGAAAAGGAGAGAGGGGAGAGAGAGAGGGGAAAAGGGAGAGAGAGAAAAGGAAGGGGGGGAGGAGAGAGGAGAAAAAGGGGGAAAAGAGAGGGGAGATTTGAGAAAAGAGAGAGGGGAGGAGGGGAGAGAGAGAAAAGGGAAGAGGGGTGTGGGGGGGGGAGAGAGAGAGGAGAGAGGAGAGGGGAGAGAGGAGAGAGTGAGGAGAGAGAGAGAGAGGGGAGAGGGGGAGGGGAGGAGAAAGAAAAAGGAGAGAGAGGGGGGGGGGGGGGAGGGGGGGGAGGGGGGGAGAAAAAAAAAGAGAAGAGGAGAGAGGGGAGGAGGAGAGAGAGAGAGGGGAGAGAGAGAGAAGAGAGAGGGGAAGAGAAAAGAGAAGGGAGAGGGAGAGAGAGGAGGGAGAGAGAGGAGGAGAGAGAGAGGGGGAAAAGAGAAAAAGAGAGGGGCGAGGGAGGGAAGGGGTGGGAGAGAGAGGGGGAGGGGGGGGAGAGAGAGAGAGAGGAGAGAGAGAGAGAGTGAGGGGAGAGAGAGAGAGAGAGAGGGGAAGAGGAGAGAGAGGAGAGAGAGGGGGTGTGGGGGAGTTTTTTTTTTATAAAATTTTAAAATTTTTTATTTTTTTTAAAGTTTGTTTTAATTCCTTTTTAATTAAAAGGGGAAAATTCTTGGTGTAACAACTGTTGTTTTTTTTTGCTTTAAACTATAAACCTGTGTGAAAGGGAAAGGGCCCGGGGGTTTTAAACCACCCACTGGCGGCGGGGGTTTTCAAACGCAGGTAAGCGGGTCAGAAAAAATTGCAAGACGAGAACGCTACCCCCTGCCCCAAAACAGAGGGAGAGGGGGAGAGAGGGAGGAGGGAGAGAGGGAAGGGGGGAAGGGAGGTAGAGGGGGAGAGGGGGAGAGGGGAGAGGGGGGGAGGGGGGAGAGGGGGAGGGGGGAGGGGGAGAGGGAGGGGGAGGGGAGAGGGAGAGGGAGGGGAGGGGAGAGGGAAAAAGGGAGAGGAGAGGGAGAGGGGGAGAGGGAGAGGGAGAGGGAGAGGGAAAAGGGGAGAGGAGAGGGAGGGGAGAGAGAGAGAGAGGAGGGGGGAGAGGAGGGAGGGAGGGGGGAGAGAAGAGAGAGAAAAGGGGAGGATGGAAGGCAGACGGATAGACAGCAGCAGAGACAGAAATGAGAGAAATATACATTAAAAAAAGAAAGATTTGGAAAAAGAGGGGGAAAAAAACCAAAGGGGAAAACAAAAGACAAGAAAAAAAATATATAGGCCTAGCTCATTTCCCGAAATTTCTCCTCCTCTCCCACGCTCAAGTATTGAAACAATACGAATAAATACTCCAAAAATGAATTACTCCCAACGTATTCCCGAGCGTAAGGGCAATCCAATAAGAAAGCGAGTCAATATTAAAATCTTATATCATGGGAATTCATCTCGGTAGCGGAGGCTCCCCTGGATGCTGCGTCGCCCGCCGTCACATTTCGTTCACAGCTCGTTCGTAGTTCGATCATTTCGCTCGCATTTCGTACTCGTTTTGTTCACATTTCGTTCAGATCTCGTTCACAATTCCTTCAAATCTCGTTCACATCTCATTCCCATCTCGTTCGCACTTCGTTCCCATCTCGTTCCCATCTCGTTCCCATTTCGTTCACATCTCATTCGCACTTCGTTCACATCTCGTTCCCATCTCATTCACATTTCACTCCCATCCCGTTCGTACTTCGTTCCCATCTCGTTCACATCCTTCCACGAGATGCTTTGGGGCGGGGTAAGGGGGGGGGTAAGGGGGGTAAGGGCTAGCTTTTGGTTATGCTGCTGATAGTGGTTCTGTTACGTTATAAAACAGACAA
>NC_061841.1:9882588-9885088 GCF_019202785.1 Penaeus chinensis
AATGATAAAGATGCATAAAGACGAAATTGAGTGTCATATGTGTTTGAATACGACTGTCAAGGGGTCTATTTTCATGATATGAAAGTCTATTTATATTTGTTTATATATATCACCAATAACGATGGTGATAACGATATTAATGATAGTACTACTATTAATGATAATGATAAAGATGATATTGATAATAATAATAATAATGATAATGATAATGATAATAATAATAATAATGATAATAATAATAATAATGATAATAATAATAATAATAATAATAATAATGATAATGATAATGATAATAATAATGATAACAGTAATGACAATGATAATAAGAATATGTATAAGAATGATAATGACAATAATAATAATATCATAATCATGGTGATAATATCAATGATAATGGTGATAATGATGATGATGATGAAGATGATGATAATGGCAGTAATAATAATGATGTATGGCAAAAATGATAGCAAGAACAAGGGCTGTGATAACCAGAGTGACAGCAGCAACCGAGGAAATTGAATAACTACCAAAACACGATAAATATTAACCATATGCGCCTTGTAATCACGTGACACGCAACTGACAGGTGGAACTGACATCTTATGTCACTGTGACAAAGGACTGTTATACTAACTGCCATGTGGTGTAACAGTAGTGTTTGTGGCTGTAGTAGTATGTTTCGTAGTAGTAGTAACAGTAGCATTTTTGTACTGTCACAATGCTATTGTTTTTTTTTTTTTTGTTGATTTTTTAATGTTGTTATCGTCAATAGTATCACCATTAATGGTATTATTATTACAACCGCCATCATTATCATTATTTCTTATATATTACCATCCTGTTGTAGAAAAGGTATGAATGAGAGTGCAGTAGGTGTGTCTGACCAGTTTCGATTATGTCGTCGTCAAAAATACACACATACCTTTTCCACATTTGTCGGAATGACCACCGTTCTTTTTTCCTGTTTGCTCTGTTGTTATTACTGTTGTTAGTGATGTACTTGTGATTATTACCTTTGGCTTCATTTCTGTTCATTATGGGTTTTGCTATCTCTTTGTTTTGTTGCTTTTGTTTAGTATAGTTGATATAAGTTGATATAATATAATAACTATTTTCATTAAATCTATAAAATATCACTATCGTTTCTATTTAAACTCTTGATATTGCAAGGATTATTTTTATTACTATTTTTGTTATTGTTGAAATTTGTGCAGATGTTGCAGTTAGTATTAACATTTTTAGGCCTACTACTACTACTACTACTACTACTGCTTAGTTTTGCTAATAATAACAGCAATGATTATTACTGTAATAATAGTAATACCATAATGATGGTAATTATAATGGTAATGAGAATAATAGTAATAATAACAATGGTAGTAATAATAATGATAATAATAATTTTGATAATGATAGTGATAAGGATGATGGTGGTGGTGGTAATGATGATGGTGGTGGTGATGATGATGATGATGATGGTGGTAGTGATGATGGTGGTGGTGATGATGGTGGAGGTGGTGATGATAATGATAATGGAGGTGATGGTGGTGGTGGTGATAATGGTGGTGGTTGTGGTGATTATGATAATGGTGGTGATGATAATGGTGGTGGTTATGATTATGATAATGGTGGTGATGATGATGATGGTGGTGATGATGATACTACAAAAACTAAATAATGATTGTATTGATAACAGTAATGATAATAATCAGATTCATAAAAAAACAATAATGATTTGAATGAAAATAAGAATGACGATATATAATGATGATGATGATGATGATGATGATGATAATAATAATAATAGAACCAATAAGATCAACAATAACATTTTCATAACCATTTGGAATTCCGTCATTATCATTATTTTATTTTTCCCTTAGCCTTCCTATCATAATTGCCATTATTTTCATCTTCAATTTTGTTTTCTTATTTTTACACACTTTCTTAATTCAATCTCAGTTCTTCCTACCATTCTTCATTACCGTAATATGTTACTCGGAGTGTTAATGCCATTGTAAATCATTATAATTGTCAGTGTCATATTCGTGATCATTATTGGCTCAGGACACTCTTGTTCTGTAATTGTGAATATGCAAATCTTGGTCTGGAATATCATCTTAAGTAGTACGTTTAAGTCAAATTTCAAATCATCACACTTTAGAATTTATATAAATTTCGTTTAAAACTATTTTCTTAAGAGTTTAATTCCACCGAAGAAAAAAAAAAACTAAGATGTCGGAACGTACAGGCATTATCTGCACCGTAAAATTCTCCGAAAATTCGTGCTAATAATATCCCGTTTATTTATTTTTTTCCTTCCCTGGGGAGAAGCGGAAATGTCTCGCTAAAAAAAAAATATATATATAAAAAAAAATATGAAGCAAGCATCTGTTCTTAAGATGAGACCCCTCAAAAAAAAAAATCTCCATCATTAAAGGAACTGGAAGGTATTTAGCGAAACCACACTAAAGCACACACACACAAAGCGACGTGTTCT
>NC_061841.1:9915088-9920088 GCF_019202785.1 Penaeus chinensis
ATTTTCCGTAAAATCAACGAATATATTTTACCTCGGTACAGTCCCACACTTTTCCGGAAACACTATCTGCCTAATAGAACGAGATCACTTCACACCGCACTTCCACGAACACCAGGAAGTGAATCATCCATATTACTGTGAACTCATTTCATTATTATCAGTGGCACTCACCTCATAAACAACTTCTCTCTATCCCTTACCTGCCCACACCTTACACCCTCGGCCCATATCCACTACCCTCTGCCTATACCTGGTACGCTCTGCCCACACTTAATACTCTCTGCTCACTGCACACACCTGGTACATACCCTCCACCCACACTTCATTCTCTCTACCCACACCTGGTACCCTCTGCCTATACCCATACTCTGCCCACACTTAATACTCTCTGCACACACCTGGTACCCTCTGCCCATACCCTCCACCCACACTTAATTCTCTCTGCCCCACCCGATACCTGCTTTTACCTTTAACGCCCCTCTGGAACACCTCCGCCGCGCCGAACACCCAAACAACCCCTACGCCCACGCCCATACAACCCCTACACCCACGCCCATACAACCCCTACGCCCACGCCCATCATCACAGTTTACCTGGAAGTAGAAGCGGATGGGAAGCAACGCCCGTATATCGAGGTGGCCGTTTCGTCGCAGCCCGGACTGAGCTACCGATGGGGCCTCTGGATCACGCAGATCGACTGCCAGCTGCCCTCGCCCGTCAAAGGTAGGCGTGGGCGGGGCGAGGGGGAGGGGCGAGGGGGAGGGGGGGGAGGGGCGAGGGGGATGGGGGGGAGGGGTGGAGGGTGGAGAGGGGAAAAGAGAGGGAGAGGGAGAGAGAGAGGGAGAGAGAGAAGGAGAGGGGGAGGGAGAGGGAGAATTGGAGAGAGAGAGAGAGAGAGAGAGAGAGAGAGAGAGAGAGAGAGAGAGAGAGAGAGAGAGAGAGAGAGAGAGAGAGAGAGAGAGAGAGAGGATAAAGGAGAGAGAGGAGACAGACATATTAAGAGGGAGAAGATGAAGAAATAGGCAGAGAGAGAGGGAAAGAAAGAAGGATATGGAGACTGATAGGGAGAGGGAGAACTGAAATCAGAGGGGCGAGCGAGAGAGGGAGGGCGGAATTGGGGAAGAGGTAGAGGAGGAGGTGGGGGGGTGGAGGAGGAAGAAAAAGGAGGAGGAGGTGGAGGAAGGAAAATGAACGAGAAGGAGGAGGAGGAGGAGTAATAGGATGAGGAGAGGACTGGGGAATGGCAGAGGGAAGAAGAAAGAGGAAAAATATGTAGAATTATGATAATGATGAAAAAAAAAAAATGGACGAAGAAAACAATAAGAAGGAAATGGAGAAGAAGAAGAAGGAGAGGGATGAAGCAAGGTGGTAATAATAGTAACAGTTGCATCATGACTATAATCATTGTAAGATAACATTAGTAATATGAATTATACTGGTAATGCTTATACAAAAGGGGAAATCACAACATGCAGAGATAATCATAAATATGAAAACTATAGTAGAGGTCCCTCCCCCTCATGGAAATGTGGTCAAAATAAATAAATAAATAATTTGCATAGATAAATAAGTACATCTAATAAAATAAAAAAAATACTCATCACGATTTCTAACCACAACCTTTTCCTCCCCTTCTCTTCCCCCCTCTCCTTATCCATCTGCGTCTTTCCTTTTCTCATCTATCCTTTCCCCATTTCCCCTTTCCTTCCCCTCTCTTACTATTCCCGTTCTCTCTTTCTCCTCCCATCATCATTTCATCCCCCCCCCCCCCACACTGCCACTGCAATGCAACCCCAATCCCTCCCCAACCTAACCTCACCCTAACCCTAACCTATCCTTTCCACTCCCAACACTAACCCCAACCTCAACCGATCCTTAAATCAACCCAACACTATCCAAATCTATCCCCTGTATCCCACCCCAACCCACCTCCTCCCCTCCTCGCCTCCTCACCTCCTCCCTTCCTCCCCTTCTCCCTTCCTCCCTCTCATCTACTCCCCCCTCATCCCTCCTCCCTTCCTCCCTTCCTCCCCCAATCCTCCTTCCCCCCATCCTCCTCTCCCCTCCCCCCATCCTCCCTCCCTCCCCCCATCCTTCCTCCCTCCTCCCCCATCCTCCCTCCCCCTCCCCCATCCTCTCTCCTCCCTTCCTCCCCCTATCCTCCCTCCCTCCTCCCCGCATCCTCCCTCCCACCTCCCCCCATCCTCCCTTCCACCTCCCCCCATCCTCCCTCCCTTCCTCCCCCACCCTCCCTCCCTTCCTCCCCCATCCTCCCTCCCAACTCCCCCCATCCTTCCTCCCTTCCTCCCCCATCCTCCCTCCCTTCCTCCCCCCCCATCCTTCCTCCCTCCCTCCCCCAGCTCCCCCCGGCTGCTTCCAGTACTACCCCGAGGCGACGGGCGAGCTCAAGAACTTCAGCTTCGACGACGGCCAGTACTACGTGGACCAGCACTACCGCATGTGCCTCCTCGCCCCCCCCGGCACGTGCTCCGTCACCTTCTCGGCGCCGGCGGGCTCCTTCATGCTCGAGAAGTACGGCAACATCGACGAGGTAAGGGTCGACGAGAGATGAGGATAAGGCCGGTGATGATGGGCTGGGTCATGGTGTTGTTGTTGTTGTTGTTGTTTTTGGTTTTGTTGTTAGTGTTATTGTTATTGTTATTGATAAAATTATTGTTTTTATTATCAACTTCATCAGCATAATCAATCTATAATGAACCCCCAATATAACTAATTATTATCGACATCCTTACTACCACTTCCAACCATTCTCACAACCTCATTCCACTCCTCTTAATTCTCCCCAAAACCTTAAACCCCCTCCCTCCCTACCCCCCAGGTGCCGTACAACATGTCCGGCATGAGCTCTCTCTACTGCGTCCGCGACTACCTCCGGATTCCCGACGGATCAGCTGACGGAGGCGCACACACGTCCTCCCACGACAGGTACTGCGGCGGACACCTCGCCTCCACGCACGGGGCAGCGGCGCCCAGTCCCGTTACAAGTGAGTGCGGGGGAGAGGGAGAGGGAGAGGGAAGGTGAGGGGGAGGGGGAGAGGGAGAGGGTGAGAGTGAGGGAGAAGAGGGGAGAGAGGGAGAAGTAGAGGGGGAAAGGGAGAGGGAGAGAGAAAGAGAGAGAGAGAGGGAAAGGGAGAGGCAGAGGGAGAGGGATAGGGAGAGGGTGAGGGTGAGGGTGAGGGTGAGGGTGAGGGTGAGGGTGAGGGTGAGGGTGAGGGTGAGGGTGAGGGTGAGGGTGAGGGTGAGGGAGAAGGAGAAGGAGAAGGAGAGGGAGAGGGAGAGGGTGAGGGAGAAGAAGGGAGAGAAGGAGAGGGAGAGGGAGAGGGAGAGGGAAAGGGGAGGGAGAAACAGGGAGGGGAAGAGGGAAAGGGAGCAAGAGAGAAGAAAAAGGAAAAGGAGAGGGAGAGGAAGAGGGAGAAACAGGGATGGGGAGATGGAGAGAGAGGAATTGAGGGAGAGGGAGACAAAAATAAGGAGAGGGAAAGAGTTGGAGAAATAGGGAGAGGGAAAGGGAGAGGGCGATGGAGAAAGAGGGAAATAGGGAGACGGAGAAAGGAGAGAGAGAGAGAGAGAGAGGGGGAGAAGGGGAGATAAATGAGAGAGAGAAACAAAGTGATAAAGAAAGGGAGTAGGGGAGATAAAGGAGAGAGAGAAAGAAAGTGATAAAGAAAGGGAGAAGGAGAGGGAGATGAAGGGAGACAGGAAAGGCAAGACGGAGACTGACAGAATAAAACAAAAATGAAGAAAAAGGAAAGAAAAAAGGAGGAACATGGAAGTAGAAAAGAAGGAGACAGAGAGAAAATGATAAAATAGTGAGTAAAAACAAAGATATGATTTAGAGGCAAAAAATATAGAATGGGAGGCATTCGGAAGGAAATATGAATGAGAAATTAGAGAAAATAATTCGAATTTGAATTAATTATAGGATTGTTAATCAAGTCAGTTAAGATTATTGAAAGGGATTAATACTATGAGAGAATTAGATTAGAAATTAGAAATTAAAGGAATGAGAACAGGAATTAATAAGAGGAAAAAATTGAGAAGGGAAAACAGGCAAAGAATGGAATTGTTAATTGCGAATGTAGATGACAAAGCAAAACGGATAATTACTTATTTGTTTCTTCTTCTTCTTTTTTTTGTCTTTACTACGCTTGTTCCTCTTTCATCCATTTGATGATTTTATCTTTCTTTCTTTCTTCTGACTTTCTTTGTTTTTATTTTTTTTTTCTTACTACACCTGTTCCTCTTTCATCAATTTTATGTTTTTTTAAATTTATTCTCACTTCCTTTGTTCTTTTCGTTTTCAGTTTTTCCCTTTGTTATTTGTTCTCCCATCACGCTTTATCGTGTTCCTTTGTCTTTTCTCTTTTTTCTTTCTTTATTGTCCCTTACACCTTATTCCCTTTCCCTCCTCCGCTTTCTCCTTCTCCTTCTCTTCTGTTGTTGTTGTTGCTGTTGTTCTTCTGCTTCTTATCATTATTCGTCGTTTCTCTTCTCTCTCTCTCCCATCCTCCTCCTCCTCTTCCTCCTCCTCCTCTCCCCCTCATCTCCTCCTCCTCTCCTCCTCCTCTCCTCCTCCTCTCTCCTCCTCCTCCTCCTCCTCCTCCTCCTCCTCCTCCTCCTCCTCCTCCTCCTCCTCCTCCTCCTCCTCCTCCCCTCCTCCTCCTCCTCCTCCTCCTCCTCCTCTCCCTTCTTCTTCTTCTTCTTCTTCTTCTTCTTCTTCTTCTTCTTCTTCTCCTCCTCTTCCTCCTCCTCCTCCTCCTCCTCTTCCTCCTCCTCCTGCCCTTCTTCTTCTTCTTCTTCTTCTTCTTCTTCTTCTTCTTCTTCTCCTCTTCTCCTCCTCCTCCTCCTCCTCCTCCTCCTCCTCCTCCTCCTCCTCCTCCTCCTCCTCCTCCTCTCCTCCTCCTCCTCCTTCTCCTTCACCTTCACCTTCTCCTTCTCCTTCACCTTCTCTTTCTCCTTCTCCTTCTTCCTTACCTCCC
>NC_061841.1:9937588-9940088 GCF_019202785.1 Penaeus chinensis
GAAGTAAAAATAAGATACCGAAAGCTCAGTAAAAGCATTAAAAGTATGGTAAACGTAGAGTAAAAAGATAAGTAAAAGTAGAGTAAAAGTATGTTAAAAGTAGAATCAAAGTATTGTAAAAGCAGAGTAAAAAAAAAAGATCAGTAAAAGCACAGTAAAAGTATGGTAAAAGTAGAGTGAAAGATCAGTAAAAGTACAGGCAAGAATAGTAAATGATTAAAATAAAACCATAAATAAAAGGCAAACATTTGATACATATATACACTGTTAAAAAACTAAGAAAGATCAAATAAAAAGTAAAAAGAACTAGTATTTACAATAAGCATCACTGGATTTAGGTTTTAAGTTATTTGAGCTTCATCTATGTAAAATATTATAGTAAGTGCCTTCAATCATGCTTAACACGTCCAGCATTTTCAAAACCTAGGCAAGTAAACAAGAACCTTTAGTGTAGATTCGCAGAGAGAGGGGGATGTGGCACAGACAAAGTTCCAGTTGAAACTTTATTTGTTGCATTCCCGGGAAACTTGGGAACTCGTGACGTCACAACATACTGAATCATTTTTCTTTAAAAAAACTAAATAAAATAAAATAAAATACATAATGTCATTGAAATAATTCATACAACATAAAAACACCAAAATCATTAATAAAAAGCTATGAAAACGTGAACTAAAAGAATTTATGAATAAACTAAAACATGATAAATCATAAAACAGTGAAATTGACACCCGTGAATTTGAAAAACATTAATTAATAAGATAAGTCGATAAAGTAAGTCATTACTAAAAGATAAAATCATTGATTAAAAAAAATATTTAAAAATGATCATTCAAATATGCAATGTCACGTCACGAACTGAGAAATCATTTAAAAAATAGGTAGCCGTAAAACACGACCTTAAAATAATACAAAACTAAATTAAATACAAATCAAACACATGAACTAAAACTAAAAACAATAAAACAAATAAATACAGTTAATAGAAATAAAAGCGAAAACAGAAAACGGGACGGGGGTGAACTATGGGAATCACGCGCAGGTGATACAGGTGTGTAAAGGTGCATGTGTGGAGTGACAACTGGAGTGCCACGCCCCCTCTGGGTGAATGGTACATTCCATAATATACGTATATATATGTATATATATAATTATATATACATATATATAATTATATGTATACATATGTATATACATATAAATAAAATTATTTATATGCATATACATACATACATATATATATATATATATATATATATATATATATATAAATACACAACACACACACACACACACACACACACACACACACACACACATATATATATATATATATATATATATATATATATATATATGAATATACATATATGTATATATACAATTATATATTTACATATGTATATATGTAAGTACATATATACATATGTATATATATAATTATATATACACATATATATGGTTATTTATATACATATATACATACCTATATATATATATATATATATATATATATATATATATATATATATATATATATACACACACAGACACATACATATTTATGTACATACATACATACTCACACACACACACACATTTATATTCAAATATAGAACTTCTTTTGGGCAAGTTAGTGGTGATGGTTTCGATGTGTCCTCATGGGAGAATCTTTGCCCAAAGCACCTGTTCAGCAGACTTTTCATCAAGACGACCTCTCACATCTCTCTAATGCTACCCACTTGCGGAGTGTTTGGGGATGGGACTAATTATTTAAAATTATCTTCCGCGTCATTAGCGGCGAATACCTCAGGGCCTTTACTCCCAGCAAGATAGCGCAGCCTCCCACTACCTTTCAGGTGCGAGAGGCCTATCTTGATGAAAATCAGCTCAAGAACTGGACTGAGGACGTTGTATTGAACACTTCTCAATCACTAGATCTCACGGTACTGGACATTTTATCGGGACACATCAGAGAAAGTTAGTTATCCAAAAAATCAAGAATAATTTAATTGAAAGAACAGTTTGCCTTCCATAATAACCTTTTCAGGATAATATGGCGTTCACAATGAGGACACAGCAGGAGAAACAACATTCAAAGGTTTTATATATATATATATATATTTATATATATAGGTCAATTCACTTCTGCAAACGTTGATACCAGCCTATAAGTCATGAGTAAAATTGAGAGTCATGCGATCTGAACCATGTCTGAGCAGCTCTTTTTACCGATGGGAAGTTGGTACCTTTCAATGATTTTTCAAAGTTTGGAAAAAAAATAGGTCGGATGGGACTAAATCGTGACTGTAAGATGTCGGACGATTTCCATCGAAATTCACGTAGCACAGCTCTTGTCTGCCGAGCGCCGTGAGTGGGTGCAGTGTCGTGGTGGAAGAGAACGTTGATGCAGCATTCCAGGGCGTTTTTCTGAGTTTTTTGTTTTTGTTTTCTCATAACTGATTCATAATAAGCAGATGTAATTGTTTTCTTGCTGTCG
>NC_061841.1:9990088-9992588 GCF_019202785.1 Penaeus chinensis
CATGAATTCCACACGTGTGTGTGGATATACAGGCATAAATGTATATGTACATAGAGATAAGGAAGATAGATGGATATATAGAGATTAACAGAACATTACTTCAGTGACTGCAGTCTCTTCTTTCTTTCAAGAACATTAACACATCTCTTGATGTAAAACTAAATTCAATAAAACGTTTTTTTTTCTTGGTAATGAAGCGTGTTTTTTTTCACTTTTACTTCTTTTTTTCTTATTCTTTCTTCTCCTTCTCTTCTTCTTTTTTTTTCAATTTTTTCTATTTTTTCCATCTTATGACGTCATCGCCGTCCACCTGGAGGTCAGCTTCCCAGCCCCATGTGTGACCTAAATTTAGCTTGGGCGTCCAATTAACTTCTAATTTTAAGCGCCGTCTCCTGAACACCTGCCAATCAGAATGAGTTACAGTCCATAGTTCTCGAAACCCTTCCTTATAAAGGTTTCAGGATCCTCTCGGGGTTTCATAGGTGTTGAACCTGTTCTATTTCTCCCCTATTTCCCCTCGAGCTTGTATCAGCTATTTCTCCTCCTCGCTTCTTTTTTCTTATCTTAGACTCTCCTTCGGGTCTTTCAGATACCATACTGTTCTGTCTTTTAAAATGATTATCTTATTTCTGTGAATGAGTTTCTCCCTTTTCCCTAAAATACTTATCTAGGCAACCAGCGTCATTTAATTTTCCCTTCTCCCCCACTTTTTTCCCCAACCTCTCACACACTTCTCAAATAACCAGCGTCCATTGATTATCTGATATTTTCTTTAAATTTCATGTTTTTTCTTTTCCATTTACTACTTAGAAGGATCTACCTATACCGCTAACGTTTCTAACTTGGCCTTGGTGTCCCCCAAAGCAATCTTTTTTCTTCCCCTAATAAGCTTTATCACCAAGAAACATCAACATATACGCCAACGCACCTTAATGAACTGATACTTTTCCATGTATTGCCTCTCCCCTAGCAACTTCCATTTTAACCTAACTATGACACAACGTCCATTAATTGAACTGGTACTTTCCCCTACCTTTATCATTTTCCCCCTAACAACTCTTCCCATTTCCCCCTAGAAATACCTCCCCACACGACCATCATTCGCGTCCATTTATCCCTGAGAGTTTAGCAACAACAGATTCATTTGTTGTCAATTTCACGCCTGGTCGAGCTTGAATTAATTGTCGAGTGGTCTATATATACGAAGGTTTTTCTTCTCTTTTTTTGTGTGTTAGTGTTTGTTGCCGTTTATTGTTTCTTTTGTTTTTTTCTAATAGGGATTGGGAACTGAAAAGGGATTTTTTTTCGTCTTTATTATTTCTATCTCACTTCATTTTTTCTTTATTGATCGGATGAACTTGATTGCGAAAGTCAACTATCGAGTAAAACAAATTCCCTTTTTTACGTGTAGAGTATTTCTGAATTTAAAAAAAACCACTGCGTATGTGTCTAAAGTGAGGATAGTTTTCGTGCACTGTAAAAAGTAGTTGATTTTATTAAAGTAATTGCTGAAAAGACATAAATTATCTGTTTCAGAAAAAAAAATGTGCACACCCAACCACAAACTATGTATATATTTTGTTCAGTAGTCTTATCAAAGTAGGTACTTTGTATATCCCTAAGATCAATACTATTATATACTCATAATCACAATAAGTAATTTGATATTCTAATATATAATATTGTTCACAGTAGCGTGCTCAGATTCTCTGCCTCGAAATAAAAGACTGGATTTGCCAAACTAATCAAATGGAGATTAAATTAGCGTCCGAAAATGAAAAAGGCTAATGATTTGTATAGAAATGACTCGTGAGATGAATAAATTGGCCGACGCTGGAATGCAATGGTGTGGCTTTGGTGGATAAAAACCGGTTTATTATGAGTGCATTTCTTTTTATCATTATCATTGATGCTGTTATCATTATTATTATCGGTGTTATCATCAGTTTCATCATTGTTGTTATTATCATCTATGTTGATGCTTTTTCATTTTCTGAATCACAACGGTTTCCACAAATTCATGCACGAATTATATAAATTTACCATTTCATATATACTCACATGCATATACACCTACGCATAGATATGCCCACACCTATGCACAAATATATCCCTACACATGTACTCATACAATCTAAGCACACACAATCCAAATACACACAAATACAGATAAGCACACACACACACACACACACACACACACACACACACACACACACACACACACACACACACACACACACACACACACACACACACACACACACACACAAACACACACACACACACATATACACGCAATTCCACAAATCCCCCCCCCCCCCCCCCAACACGCCTTCCAACCACAGGAAATTCTCGAAGCCGCCCATAACACAGACATCAGACGAGAGGGCGAGTGGGCGGCATCCAAGGGCACTCAAACGGGCGTGAGGACCAGCGCTCGCTTGAACTCTGGCTCGCTGGGACAAAAGAGCGTCGTCAAAGCCTTGCCTAATGCACG
>NC_061841.1:9995088-10005088 GCF_019202785.1 Penaeus chinensis
GTTGAAAGAGAGGCAGAAGTGTCAAGTGCACGTGCAAAGATCGGCTTGGCTTTTATGAAAGTGCTGGGGATATTGCAGTGGGGGGGAGGGGGTATTGGAAGAAAGGATCGGGAAGGGGGGAGGGAAAGGGGAGGGGAGGGAAGGGGGAACAGGAAGGGGAGGCGAGGGGATGGGGAGGGGAGGGAGAGAAGCGGGCAGGGGAAGGGAAGGTGAAGGAAGAGGGGAAGGGAAGAGGGGTTTGAGAAGGATGGGAAAGGGGATGCAAGGAGAGGATGAGAAGGAAGGGAGAGAGGGTGGGAGAAGGGGAGGGTAAAGAAGAGTAAATGAAGGGAAATAGGGTATGGGTTGGTGACGAAGGTTGGGGTGAAATTGTTAAGAGGTTTATGGTATCGGAGACGACGAGAGGCCGAAGTGACGCAGCGGAAAGTGATATGATGGTCTGTGGTGCGGAGGCGAGTGTCATGGCATGTGGTGATTACACATACACGCATTTATAACTATTTATGTATGTATGTATGTATGTATGTATGTATGTATGTATGTATGTATGTATGTATGTATGTATGTATGTATGTATGTATGTATGTATGTATGGTGTGTTATATATGTATATATATACATATACATATATATACACAAACATTTTTGCCAGTGTGTTTACGTGCACGTTTTAGGTTGCAAAATCTGAAAGCTGCAACGTCCACGGATATTATCCAATTTCCTTCGTCGATTTTCATCATCACCTCATATCACAGATTGCAGGAAACGATTAACATATTACGAGGCTCGGAGCGATTTTCCTGTCACAGAAATAAGAAGAAAAAATAAAAGACAACATACATACAGAGAGAAAAACTAGCCAAAACTAAAACAAGAAAGAGAGAGAGAAAAAAAAGAAATAACTGAAAACTAAAACAAGAGAGAGAAGAAAAAAAATAGGACAAGATAAACCTCTACCAAAGCCCTAAGCAAAGACCAAAATACAAAAGAAAGAAAAGAGAAAGAACTACCGACGTAAAACTAGGCTTCTCTCTCCTGATCGGCGCCCTAGGGAGAGGGCCATTGGAAGTTCGAAATAGGCTAATCCCCCCTCGAATAGTCATAACCCCGTTTTCTTTGGTATTAATAATTGGGTAGGACGTCATATAGAGAGATACATGAATAACGTGATTGGCTCCTGTATGTCGCCATTATCGGTTATTTTTTATAATTTCCATCTACAATGGTAGTGTTCTAAGCGGTATTACAGAATATGCGTTGTGGATGGTAGGTATTTATGAAGAGAAGGTAAAGTTGTTTTGGTGCATTTTATACATCAAAATGATAATATCGATTTAACTGTCAACTCTGGCATACTTTTCCGACTATATTGTGATTTAAAACTAATTAAATCTGTACTGGAATCTTTTTAGCTTTGAAGTTTAGGTAAATTGTCGGCAAAAATTCTCAGGAAAAAAAATATGATGAAGACTACATCATGACTTCATTAAGTATACATAATTTCTAATATCACATTATTTTACGATTAACTCATTGTTCGTCATATGCTTTTGTTTTCCTTTACAAAAAAAATAGTCATTCTTTTCTAATTTTTTTGTCAATATCAGGGAGAGACCTAAGCGTTAATCATTATGGTCTCTGTATGTTTGTCTGCCTGTCTCTCTCTCTTTTTCGCATAAATTATTAAAAGTTCAACCATCACAGCTATCCCTCTCAAATCCTCTTATCATATTTGTATTTATTGTAATATACACCTCTGTTCTGTTTAAGTGTTCTTCTATCTACATATGCATTTATTTATCACATTTTATCTCAGTCAAGCTTCTAACTCCGCCTCTCTTTTGCCATTTATCTGTCTAATCATCCATTTCTAACCTTATCTTTATTTCCGCCTCTCGCCTTCATATTTCTTACAGTTTATCTCCAACCGTATCTCTATCCCGTCTCTCTCTTCCCACTTACCTAATCAATTCCCAAATTTTCACAATATGTATATATGCTCTTTTTCTCCCCCTCTCCCTCCTTTTCTTTTTATCACATGTATGTAACTCCATATTCATCGCCGTCTCCTCCTTTCCACCCACAGATCCAAGATGTCAACCATGAACTGGTGCGGGCGTGCGGGCGTGATTGCCGCTGCTTCTCTCCTCCTGCTGTTGTTGGCCGCCCATTCCCATGCCGGACCCGTTGCCAAGAGGGTGAGTGGAGGAGGGAGGGGGAAGAGAGAGACGAAGAGAAGAGAGTTGAGAGAGAGAGGGAGTTGGGTGGAAGATAGAGGGAGGGAGGGAGAGAGGGGAGGGAGGGAGGGAGGGAAGGAGGGATGGGAGGGAAGGAGGGAGGGAGGGGAAAAAAACAATAACTCACAAACGCTACATACACTCTCTAAATATCGCCGCAACACGGAATCAACTTAAAAGCATCGGTAGAAATAAAAGAAACAGGGAAAACAATGGCAGGCGAGGACATTTCTCCTTGTGAAGAATTTTCCGCTAAACACACAAGACGTGATCAAAGTGCGCCGTGACTTTGATTCGGGAAAATCTCCTGCATTGTCAATACTAAAGAAAACGGGAGTGAATTTTTTTTTTGAGGGGGCACTAATCTTATTTCGTCGTTCATTAGAATTTATGATCACATGCACGGGGGGTCATTAAATGAAACCGCGTTTGCATTTACCTGATTTTTCTCTCTCTCCTCTCGTCAGTTGGGGAACTTTTTGCTCTTTGTGGATGCCGTTTTCAGAAGATTTATGTTTTGTGTTTGGATAGCATTAGTGAGACCAGGGAATAATGTGGATGACAGTAGTAAGTTATGGTTATAAATAATGGTGATATTGACAGGGATGATGATATATAATAACAGTAACAGTGTGTTGACGATAATGGTGATAATAATGATGATAATAATAATAATGATAATAATTGTAAAAACAATGATAATATTAGTAAAAAAAAAATAATGATAGTAATAATGAGAACAATAATAATAATAACAATAATAGTAATAATGAGAATAATAATCTTCATCATCATCATCATCATCATAATAATGACAATGATAATAACAATAATAAAATACATAATTAATAAACAGATCAGTAGATGATTGTATAGCTATCAACATTTTCAAACAAACAAATAAACAAAACTGTTACACCGAAAAAACAAACAAACATAAAAACACCATCCAGACATTGAATCCCTCTGTAAGGTCGTTTTCCTTATTCATTAACGCTGTCAAATGACCCTTTCCAGGACATCGCTGATTTGCTCGATGGAAAGGACAAACGCCCCTTCTGCAATGCATTCACCGGTAAGTTTATTGTGATAAAAAGACGAAGTAAAAAGGATAAATGTGGAGAACGATAAGGTAAGATAGCCGGGAGAAGAGGAGGTGAAATAGATAAGGCAAGATAGGATAACAGAAAGGTGAGGAGATACCGAAAATGGTGAGAAAATAGAAATAAAGAAAACGGATTTCACGTGATGGCAAAAAAGGGGACAAAACTTACAAAACGTGAGTTATTTTCACCTATAAACGTTTTGTCTTTATCCATTCTGTTTCTTCTTCTTCCTCTCTCTCTCTCTCTCTCTCTCTCTCTCTCTCTCTCTCTCTCTCTCTCTCTCTCTCTCTCTCTCTCTCTCTCTCTCTCTCTCTCTCTCTCTACCTATCTCTCCACCCCCCCCCCCCCTCTTCTGTACCCTATCCATTCTCTCAGTATTTTATTCCTTGCTCCCTCCGTTATTCTCATTCGACCTATTTCCCAGACTAATCCCGTTGATCTTATAACAGCATCATCCATCACCTCCGCCATGTCCAGTCTGACTTGCAGCGGATCCTCATATGCGAACGCTCTTTCATAACTTTTTATTTGGCACGAATAGTAATAATTATAATAATAAAAAAAACATGCTGATTATATTCTTGCCAATATTCGGATTTTTTTGGATATGATATTGACATGTAAAGGTATGTTTTAGAGGCGCGGCTATCAAAAATACATAAAGCGAATAAATTTGGTGCGGATTAACGCGGATTCCGATGGATTCGCAGATAGACGAACGGGTTTATTGTTTTCAACGAGAACTGCGCCCGTTGAGAATTTATGTTAGTTTTCGGAGCCACATTATGGTATATTACAAAGGAAAGGAAAAGGAAATAAGAATAAATTCAAATCACCAAATAATTTCGCTCTGTTTCGTACATCTCTTTTATTGAGTTTCAAATGCGTTTTGCAATTAGCCTACTTTTTTTTTTAATCCAAGAATATCGATGAAAATGCTGCTAAAATTAAACTGCACCATAACTAATATCTCACGCCACATACCATACATCATCATTACCTCAATCACATTACCACGCGCATCCTCCTCCCTCCCTCAGGATGTGGAAAGAAGAGGTCCGAGCCCAAAATCGAACCGCTGACCTCGGGCGCGGAACTCGACGCCCTCGCCAAGCACGTCGTCGCCGAAGCCAAGCTGTGGGAACAACTCCAGAACAAGGTAGTTAGGAAGAGCGTTTTCTGTCTATTTATTTTTTTGATTATTTATATATATATATATATATATGTTATTTTGATTATTTATATTTTTCTTTGTTTGTTTCTTTCTTTTTTTCAGGTTGTTTTTATTTGATGTAGGGAAAAGGGATTTTTGTTCTTTATTATTGGGATATATCTTTAAAAAATTAGTCCGTCTGTATATCTATCCAAACACACGTTTTATTTATCTTTTTTTTTTTTTTTTTTTCTTCGTCTCTCTCTTTCTTCGACAAATCGCTTTCACGAGATTCAAGAACTGCAGTGATCTTAATAGTTTCTAAGAAATACAATACATCGCAATCTCTCCATAATAATTGTTTATTTGACGTGATCACTTTATATAACATATAGAGGATAATGATAAAAATAAGCATAAAAATCCATAATTCCTCACTTGGAAGGCAAATTACACACGAAATAATGTTACGAAACCATAAAAAGAGTAATACATTAGTTCCCCCTCTCACCCCCCTCCCCCCTCCCCCTACCCATGCACACAAGCCTTTAAAAAGATAAGAATACATCACTTCACTAACGAACCCCCCTCATTCTCCCCCTCCACACTCCCCACCCCCACCCACCCTCTCCCACCCCCACCACGCGCTCTTGTCCTCTTAAGTGGAGAAAGAAGACGAAATTAGGCGTATTGTCTAGCCGAAGCGAAGGCACAAGAAGCTCCTTACAATGTCCGTCTCGGAAGGAAGTTGGAGGCGCGCTACTCTGCCCTCTGCTGCTTTCTCTCGGAAAAAAAACCTTATTTTGCCTCTTTTTTACGTTTTTCTTATTGGTATGTTTTATCTGTTGTTTTTTGTTTTTATTTATGTTTCAACATTATTCTGGAGGGATGTTTGTTAGGGATCTCTGACTTTATCTTGGTTTAATATATTTCTTTCATCTGGTCTCCCTCATTCTCTTCACCCAACACCTACCTCGGAATTACTTTCTCAACCTATCTTTCACTTTCTCTTTCGTTCTCTCTCCCTCGCCGTCCTCCTAATCCTCCTCTCTCTCACTCTTCCACCTTTTCTCTGAGTCTCACCTTCCTCAAAATCCTCTTCTTTCGCTCTCCTTCACCTCCACTCTCTCATCATTTAATCCTCTTCTCTTTCCCTCCTTCACCCCCATCCCCTTACCCTTTCTCTCACTCTCTCAACGTCCTCCTAATCTTCTCTCTCACCGTCTTCCTTATCATCTTCTCTCTCTCTCTCCTTCTACTTCACCCTCACCCTCCCACCCTTTCAGTCTCTCTCTCTCCTCCTATCTTTCACTCTCACCGTCCTCCTCATCCTCTTCCCTCTCTCTCATTCACTCTCACTCTCTCGTCCTTTCTCTTTCCCATTCACCGTCCTCCTAATCCTCTTCTCTCCCTCTCTCCCCGTTCCGCGCCAGATGGAGGTCATGCGCTCTCTGGCCGCCCGCATGGAGGACCACCCGATCTTCAGGAGGAAAAGGTCCCCCGCCCTCGCCCACGGCCCTCAGGCTGCCGCGCCCTCCCAAAACCAGCAGGTGGGTTGGCCAAGAGGGAGGCGAAGGGGTAAAGGGGTGATAGTGGATGGGTAAATGTGTCAAATTGGATGGTTAACTGGGTAGAAATGGGTGGGTTAATAGGGAAATGGGTTAAAGTGGATGGGTAAATTAGTAGGAATGGATAGGTAAGTGGGGTAGGGTGTAGGTCGGTAAACGAACTAAGGTGCTTAAGTAGATGGTTAGAGTTGGACAGATCCATGGCGGATAGGTAGTTAGGTAAAGGTAGATAGGTAAATGGGTAGAGATGGATAGGGATATGGATTGGTAAATAGAGACTGGTAAGTGACTAAGTGATTGGGTTCATGAAGAATTAATAGAGGAGGAGAGATATACTGGGTAGTGGGTAGGTAAATGAACTGATAGATGAGTAATTAGAGAGATAGATAAGTAACTGCCTAAGTGCAGGACTAAATTAATAGGTTAGGGGATAAATAACGTGATGAATATGTATATGTCGCTGAATATAATCAGGGAAAGAGGAGTAGGGGAATAGAGAGTGAACAAGGAATTGGTTAAAAAGACAAATAAATAAGTAACCGAATGGGCTAATTGATATAACATTGATTAACACAGTAGGTGAATTTCTGATGTTGCCTGACGATTTTTCCCCGTTTGAGTAGAGAAATAATATTTTTACAACCATTATGCCAACTAAATTCAAGACTGATTTTACCTCTAATTTGCTATTCCTTTCCTCTCCCCAGATTGATACTGACAAGCAGTGAGGAAGAATGAGTAAAGAGAAAAAAAACAAAGAAAAAAAATAACCTGCAAGTCTCGTAGCGTTCGCGTATCTCCCCCGTATTCAGTAACTTGATGCAGTTCACAGCGTTCGTGTAAGATCCCACGTGTTCCGACTCGTGAATTTCGATTTTGCGCAGGTTAAACAAATTTAATAAATTTCTTTGTGCCTGAATGAGAGGTTTTTGGCATCGTGTCTTGTATGATTCTTATATATTTTTGTTACACCCGATGCTTTTGAAAATCGTAAAATGAAACTATTTCATAGGGAGAAAATTAAGAGGAAGTCGAGTCACGAACACTGGGATCGAACATTGGCTTTTGTGGCCATCATTCTGTCATTGCCGATCAACGTATAGTCATTCACAAATAGAGTTGAAAGATGTATTATAGATATTCTTTTCTTTTCCTTCTCTTTGATTTGACTTTGATCTTTGCTTTTGTGTTTTGTGAGAGAATGGCGTATTTTGTAAAGGACTTTGGATAGCGGAAACGAACATGGGACTGACGTCTTCACATTCCTGGACGAGACGAATATAAATAAAACGAATAAAAATGGCAAAAAAAATATAAAAAATATCGTAAGCTCCAGCTCAATCCTCGTAAAAGGAGAGAAAGAAAAAATATATATTATATTTATTTTCTAACTCCAAGGTGTTGAAAGAGAACTGTGTGACTTGGTGTTCGAATAAAGAGTCCCAACTTTTCCTCCAATCGTGACTTTCATTAACTCAGTCCTTATATTCCAATCATAGGTAAATAATTACAAAGATGAATAAACAAACAAATAAACACACACGTGCATATATAGATATATATATACACACATACATATACATATTTATATATATACATATATATAAAGAGAGAATGGTAGAAACAAGCATACTGACAGAAAAGGAATCAAAACAAAAGTCGTAAGATAACAGAACAGGCGCAGATCGTTAAAAATGTTTTTACATTTCTCAAGATCCCCAAGAAAAAAAAACGGTAGTAAAATGTAGTTCTAACGCTATTTTCTGACCCTCGTTTGGGTGACGTTGTTCCAGTTAATCCTTTTTTTTTTTCTTTTTTTTTTCGTGTGGAATATATATTACATTCTTCTGAGTATCAGTTGCGCTCATTCTCCGTATATTTGAGAGTTGCAGACCTTTTATTACCTCGACGTAAGGTGTTCAAAATATCATACTCTCAAAGTTCCATTCATTCATTCATATTTTATTTTATGAGTATGCATATGTATATAGGTATATGTATATAAATAAAAAAAATGTGTATATATACATCTATTCGTATATATATATATATATATATATATATATATATATATATATATACACACACATGTATATGTATATATAGATATATATATATATATATATATACACACATGTATATGTATATATAGATAGATATATATATATATATATATATATATATATATGTATATATATACATATATATATCCTAAAAGCCATTACAAAATGGGCTTACGATTGAGAACCCAAAATTCTATTACAGGGTGATGAATACCATTTTAGGTAATATATGACGAGAAAAGTGATTCTGGCTAATAATCTATCAAACTCCAAACTATACCAAACTGAGAGAGAGAGAGAGAGAGAGAGAGAGAGAGAGAGAGAGCGAGAGAGAGAGAGAGAGAGAGAGAGAGAGAGAGAGAGAGAGAGAGAGAGAGCGTGTGTGTGTGTGTGTGTGTGTGTGTGTGTGTGTGTGTGTGTGTGTGTGTGTGTGTGTGTGTGTGTGCGTGTGCAAGAGGTTGTAAATGCCTCAATATAATGACTAGCAGTCATAGTAGTTTAAACAGCTCGACTCTTTTATTTACGAAGGGTACAGCATAGTGAATAATCTGGATGCAATGTCTTGGAGCAAGCACTGAGTGCGATGTGACATGTCCGGCCTCTGGAGGAGAGCTGAAGACTGGTTGTTGATGTTTTTGTATAAGATTTGCGGAGATCTAGCTTCGCCTGGGCCTTCCATGCATATGGCCCGGCCTCGCTGAAGACTGGGTCGTTCTCGGGCACAAGCAGCCGGCGTCCACCAGAAACGTGGCGTGGGACAGCAGCTGCAGGACATGTCGGGGGAGCGAGGTCACACTCCATACTTTTTCCCGCTGCCTAAGTCTGCTTATTGACATGCCGTAGAAAGAGAGAGAGAGAGAGAGAGAGAGAGAGAGAGAGAGAGAGAGAGAGAGAGAGAGAGAGAGAGAGAGAGAGAGAGAGAGAGAGAGAGAGCGAGAGAGAGAGCGAAAGAGAGAGGGAGAGAGCGAAAGAGAGAGAGAGAGCGAGAAGAAGAGAGAGAGAGAGAGAGAGAGAGAGAGAGAGAGAGAGAGAGAGAGAGAGAGAGAGAGAGAGAGAAAGCCAGAGAGAGAGAGAAAGCGAAAGAGCGAGAGAAAGCGAGAGAGAGAGAGAGAGAGAGAGAGAGAGAGAGAGAGAGAGAGAGAGAGAGAGGGAGATATCAGGAACATCCATACGATATTGGATTCTTCAATTCACCCTTTTCAAATTTTGAGGAGTGTTTTGCGAGGCAGATATTTCCACGATAATATTCTTCAGTTCAGTCGCAATTTCTTTCGAATTTTCATTGGAATGGAAACATATTTTTTTCATTCTCTTTATCTAATGCATCTTCCCGAGTTTTTTTTTTCCCTGTAGCTAATCAGACATTAAACAAGAGATATCATGATAAAAAAAGAAACTCAAAATTCATATCCCAGGAAAGAAAAAAAGAAAAAAATATAAAAAAATGAACACAAAAGTAGGCTTAAGAATACATAAGAAAAAAAAAAACGTCTCATGTCAAATCAAAAACGTTCATAAAAAATGTTTAAGAAACATTTTAAAAATCATCAAAAACACAGGAAAGCCCGAGATGCGACAAGACGCCAACCTGACGAATCAAGCGGCAGTCTAGCCTCATGAAGGACGTCACTCACGCCCATTGTTCTTGGCCGAGCCAGCCGGAGGGAGCGCCTCCTGCGGGGGCGCGGCTGTGCGAGTGAGGGACGGGGCGCGGGACCCGGGGGCTGCTCGGGCTGCGTGTTGCGTCGCTCTCTCGCTCCTTCGCCTTCTCTCTCTCTCTCGCTTCTCATCTTTCTCTCTCTCTCTCGCTTCTCATCTTTCTCTCTCTCTCTCGCTCCTCCTCATTATCTCGCTCCTCTCTCTTTCTCTCTCT
>NC_061841.1:10007588-10010088 GCF_019202785.1 Penaeus chinensis
ACGGCATCAAGCTCAGACTGATTGATGCTCCAGCCAGCTATTTCGCCTTGGCAATGACGAGTCCAAATCATGAACAAAAACCACCACTGTATCTTATGCAGTAAGAAAAGATATCGAATAAGAACAAACGTGACAAAGGTAGAGAGGTTCCTTCTGGATGTAGATACTTTGTTTCTTGAGAGGTGCACTAAGGAACTGTCTACTTCTCTAACTAGAATGTTCAGTTCTTATCTGAACTTGTACAAGTGGCCTGAACAATGGAAACTAGAATGTGTTGCCCCTAGAGAAATTTAGTTAAAGAATATGATAGTGATTTGGCTTACATGCATCTCAATAGAAACCATGTTATCTGCAAGAAAATGTGGTTTCTGAAAGAGCCATTCAGCTGATGACCTGCACTTGCTGAAGACTACAGACCGGACAGCAGATATAGGCAGAAGCAAAGGTTCTGTAAAATTAGAGTAGCCAGACATCTGAGGGTTTAGATTTGATGAAAAAATATATCTACCTGTAAGGGATAAGACTTCAAGGCGAAGTAGAAGTTCCGGAAACTTCTTTGAGGCACATCAAAATATAATAAGGAGAACTTCATAGAAACTCGCATCCCTGAGAATAAATACCTGGATTTACACCATGCAACCACTACCAGACCCACCTCGACAAGTCCTCAGCACAGAAGAAACATAATTGGTCTGATAACAATGTACCGTGGGCCAATCAACGCCAAGAAGTTCCCCCCTGCAGCCAATGTGACCAACAGTAAAACCCTTACTGTGAGCACCACGGGAAGAGAGGAACTTATAACCAAGGCACTGGATGAACCTCTTTGTTGATTCTGGATCACGATAGTGGATTAATCATTTTTAGAAACTATACAAACTATAGAAACAACTATAGCAACAAGAAAATACTACATGCCATCAAACGGAGCGATATCGGGAACTAAATCGCACAATAAAAAGGAAACAAACAAGCTAATTATGAATACTTCGCGTGCAAAGTGCAAGTGGACTAAACAAATGCATTACAGTGTTAATTGAACCAGTGAACCTCCCGCTTCTAAACCTTGATATCCCGGACCAAATTGCAAAGGCGATAAACAAACACCTTGCTGCAATATGCACATCTACCCAACCCTCGAGCCAAGCACATAGATACCAGTAAATAGATACCAGTAACCGGAACCTCCTCTACATGATGGAAGGCTTCAACGGTGATAGCGCGGCAAAAGGTGGCTTATTTTGCCTACCTAGAACAGCTGCACTCACACACACCTTCGAGAAGACGTCAGAGGACCACGTGGCGAGCCTCACTCCGGCTGCCATACGGCATCTCATCGATGGCCAGCAGTCTGGCAACCCTTCATGAAGGGCTCCTCCGCCACACTGTAAATGGTGTACCTCATGAACGCCGAGCTGAAGGCCTTTGAACAGCTGGACAATGTGTCATACTTAAATTTACAACAGTGGATCACTGTGGCTGAGACCCACCTACGCCACCTCGGACGCAGATATTACATTCATAACATCCATCCTCATAGATGGGAGGAAATATGCGGGATAAGGCGGCGAGAAATCTATGTGGCTGCCAACCACGTCTTCTACTCCACTCGCCATGCAAAATAAAATTTGTGGAAGACGTCGCTATCTATGCAAAAACTTCAACACAAAATCACCTCAGCTCACCTGCAGTGTGAGGAATTCAAACTCATTCCAAACCCTAGCAAGTGTGAGGTGCTTAACATCAGTTTCCTTAGAAGAGACGTGTCGTTTCTAAATATCTACATCTGCATCATGCAAAATGATCGGATTCGTCATCAATTCGAGCCTTTTATGGCTGACCACGCGGGGCCATATAACCCAGGCATCCAAACGACTCTTCGTGCTTGTCCTTCGGTGCAAATGAGGACCACTGTTCCAACTCTACTGCCAGAGGAGTACGTGTGTCCAGCGTGGCACTCCGCTCTCAAAACAGCAAAGCGAGCCAGTCTGGAGGCCGTGCAGAAGAGTGTCGAACCATCCTCGCCCACTTTTACCACAGCCAAGACCTTGACCGCAGCTACGCCCCAAACGCTGGTAAGGTTTGCAGTGCGACGATTGGACGACAGGCAAGAGCAACTCACCCAAGGCTTTGGGAATAAGCTTGTCAAATCCGCCCATTCACACATTTACTTCCGCAGAGACTGTGAACCCTCCTCCAGAATAGACACGGGAATACTATCTATCCTTTCGGCATAGGACTGTCGTTAGAAGGTTACACGATAATTTGCGAAATGCCTTTGTAGAATCAGAATCTGTTAGTTGTATACGCTGCTTCTTGGTCAATGATCCTACTATTATTGTCATCACACACTCCACAGACCCACACCCACGTACACAGACACACGCACACACAACCAAACAAACACACACACACACACACACACACACACACACACACACACACACATACACACCCACACCCACACACACCCACACACACATACACACACACACACACA
>NC_061841.1:10012588-10030088 GCF_019202785.1 Penaeus chinensis
TGTGTTCTGAACAGAAATATATATGTGTGTGTGTGTGTGTGTGTGTGTGTGTGTAAATTTATGCATGTAAATATGTATGTTGTACAGAAAGGTATGTGTGTGTATATATATATATATATATATATATATATATATATATATGTGTGTGTGTGTGTGTGTGTGTGTGTGTGTGTATACATTATATATATAAATATATATATGTATATAAAAACACACACACACACAAACAATGAAATACACTAACGAATCCAAGCCGGCCCGAGGCGACCTCCCGCAATGCCGAAGTGCCCCCTCGGCGCCGTCACAGAAAACGGCGACAACAACAACTCGGCGTCGGAAGCACGTGCACTAATCTGTGGCACCTTTTGTTCTGCAATTATTATCTCCTCACGCCCCTTTGGTACATGATATGGGCGTTATCTAGTTAGTTAGTACTCCTTTAGTTAGTTCATTGGTTGTGTTGAGGGTTAGACTGTTGTCAGACAAAGATTTGGAGTTTTTATTAGTGAAGTCAGGCATTTAAATGTTTGTTGACGTGTGTTAAATCACAATTAAATTGTCATAATGTAAGTTTTTTTCATGTTTTTTCGTCACATATGTTCTTGGGTGTTTTCTAGAATGGCCCAGTGCAATTTTCGCTTAATTTTTGTTGTCAGTGAAAATTTGTAATTAAATAAATTGAATCTGACAGAGAAGTGTTAGCCGGCAGCCGGTCATGTTCTTCAAGGCGATTTTTTCATATTAGTTTTCATTTGAACACCTTTATGAAAAATGTCTCTTGGCTAATCATATGGTAATGCATTTCTCCTTCTAGGATTTTGACATAGTGATTGGAAATTTCTGGATGAGTTATTTAGTTTGGTATAGCTGTAACTTATAATTCAAAATTTGAGCAACTGTCAAATATTACAAAACATTGTATTGTGCATTAGGTATTGCTAAGGCCAGAAACTGCAAAAAGAATGTTATTTTTATGTCTTGCTTTTGGTTGCATTTCCTGACTCACGTATCTGGTAAGACAAGTGCGTATACATACTTTTTCAGTACGACCATGGGTTAAATGTACTGTTTTTTGCTAATATTAAGGAAACATGCACTGTGGCTTTGAAAATAGTTATATCAGCTAAGACAAAATATTTTGATCTTTGCAAAGCACTGAAAAGTTCAGAAGCGGCTTCAGGTAATAAGCTTGGATATCCTTTAAACATTTACATATATAGATACACTTTTTAACATGCATTCACTCAAGCACACATGCAGACTTATATTCACAGTCATAGTTTCAAACTCAGGCTCTTTGTTTTTTTCTCTCACTTTAGCTTTCACTCGCACACTCACAATTGCACCCATCAACTCTCTCTCTCTCTCTGTCTGTCTGTCTGTCTGTCTGTCTGTCTGTCTGTCTTCTGTCTGTCTGTCTCTGTCTCTCTGCCTCTCTGTTTCTGGCACTCTCTATCTCTCTCTTACACACACACATACACACACTCACTCACTTGTTCACTAACTCAAACCTTGAAAAAACACCTTTTATAGATACTGTAATATTTTTCAGGTCTTCCTCCGGCACAGAGGGCTGTCTGTGGAGCATGGCGGCACCTCCACAGTTACGTGATGTTAATGTCAAAGTGGAGACGCAAGAAAACAAGAAGCCTCACTGTTTGGTGGACATGACTGTGAGTTCTTATTTAATGATACTAAGAATGATAACAATACTGTTTTTAATGCAAACAATAATGAAAATGATGATTTTATATCTATTTGAATTACAGCTATTGTTGCTATCCATCATCATCATTGCATACTTTTATTGTGATTTCATCAATAGGTTGTGAACAATTTGGAAAAGGACCAGATAGAGAATATCAGTCTGGAATTGAGCCCAGAAGCCATCACAGCAGCTGTAGAATCCCTGAGCAAAGTGCGAGCGCAGCTGGACTCCATCGCCAAGAAGACAAAAGCTTAAGGTTATGTGCTCCTGGAATATGAAGAGGGAGGAAGAAGAAAGCAAAAGGGTTGTAATATGAAAAAAAAAGAAATATCAATTTAGAAATTCTCTTGTAAAAACCTAGTTGATTCAGTTGATGTGACAGACAGCAGTGAAGCTGTGTAAGGACTCATGAGCTTAGACAAAGGAAAAAAGCAATCCCTATAAGAATTTGATTTAGGAAGAAAATCACAATGGAACATTTCCCAGAAGGTGCAGGTGGGGGAGATGGATTCTCCTTCCGACCCCAGAGAGACAAGAGCAGCACGAAGCCCCTCAGCTGTCGCCTCCTCGAGTGACAAGGGAGCCTGTGAGGCAAAGGCCCAAGAAGACCTTTGGGAGGTGTGTGACCTGGTTTTCTGTGGCTTTATTCTCTTTGGCTTTGGCTGTGTTTTTATCACTTGTGTGTTTTTGGCCCTTTTACACTATTATTTTATCCCTGTGTCATTGTCTTTCTATCTTTTGTACATATATGTTTTTCCTTTATCAGTATTTTTATTATTATTTGGCATAATTTGGAACTTTGAGTTAAGAACAATTTTATTCCACTTATTCTTTATTTCCATCAACACCTGGCAAAATTTACCAGTCATGTATAGCAAATCCAGCTATATGATTTTATTCCTCCTCATTTTATTATTAATACATAACATATTTTGGAACTTAATAATATAGGAACACTTTTATGCCATTGCTTTTTTCTCTGTGTCAACACCTGGCATATTTTACCAGTCACATATAGCAAACCTAAGAGACACACTTCTTATCTGCCATCAAATTCCAGTCATGGACGCCAAGACTCCCAGTTTGTGAGCTTCCCATTGCTGGAGTACACCGATCACATCCAAGCCCAGATGGACATAGAAGAACACTTCAATAAACAGTTTTCCTTTAAGCAGCGCACTAACCAGGATGGATCGGTTAACTGGGTGCTCCCTCCTGCTCATAGGATGTATACTTCTCCTGTATGGAAGGTGGGTAAGGGTTAGGCAGTTTTGCATAAATTTGGATAAATTTATTATTTGCTACCGATAATATTTTCTTTTTGCTTTTTTCATGTTGGTCTTCTTTTGGAAGAGAATATTTATATGGCCTAAGGGATGAAATGTTTGTTGTTTAGAGGAATTTTTCATTGTGTTTTTGAAAGTTAGAATAAAATCTCGTGGCAGTTAGTCGTCTTCTAAGATACACAATAACAGCCACAAGAATTAAGGGGACATATGTTGATAAGCCTAAATTTTCCTAGTTGTTTGCCTCTGAAAGATAACATATTGGAATTGTGTCTTTTTTTTTCTCTTTCTTTCATTCCTTATTTTCCAGTTGTAGACCTTGGAATGCCCCTTCTTTTGAGCTATATATATATTTTTATGTCATCTATCTAGAAGCTGGAAATTTGGATAAAAACTCTGTAGGGTGTAAGGGGGCTGAATAACTTATATACCATTCTCCAAAAAGATATGAAAATAATGTGTTGAAAACTACCAATCTGTAACATCAGACCTTTGTTGAAGTTTGGTTATTTTCTGGCTAATTTTACTCTCATCTTTCAGTCTCTGATGCTGATGTTATATGTGGAAAGAAAGCTCTAAGTGTGTACTAAGCAAAGAAACTTGTTAAAATCTGATAAGTAGTTTGGTTTGTTTATATATATATATATATATATATATATATATATATATATATATATATAAATGCAGAAAGGACCATTCTAGATACTCATTCTTATCAATTTTTTAATGTACTCTTTACTTTGGAAACTTCATAATCGGAAGTCACATACCATATTTCAAGTGTGCACAAGCTGTAGCAATTGAATTCTTTCTTTCTTTCTTTTTTTTCATTATTATCATTATCATCTTCATGTTTTTCTCTAATCCATTGATATCCAGTATACAGAAGTAGGTTGGCCATATTCTGTAGGATCTACTAGAACAAACATATATCTGACAAACAAACTCCCCTTACCTCAGTTGCAACCATGAGGGCCATCCAGACGTCCCCTTAACCCATATTAACGAACACCAATGCCCTTTTCTCAGGATGACACCTTACAAGCCATGAAGATGTCACTGAATCATGTAAAAAAACAGCTGGGTGAGAAGGACATTGCAGTTTGGCATAATCACACGTGCAACACCAACCCCTCTCAGAAAATTTCTTATGCGGTTAAGCGGAGAGCACAGCCAGAGATGGTGACACAGGTGAGAACGTGTAAAAGGATGTGTTGTCCTAGATTTATTTGCTGTTTCAGAAAATAATGATAAAACTTATAAATAAAGTCCAATCTTGAAATACCTATTGCTTAGTTTTCTCAAACTTGTCATTTTTTACTAAACACTTTATGTTATGATGATCATAGCAGAATGTATTTAAAAATTAATATACTTATGATCTACATTCTTCCAGGCATGGCTAAAATTTTATGAGATAGTGAATGCATACCCCATTGTGCCTATGGATGTAGAAGGGGAAGAGGGCACTGTGCCATTTAACTCCGTGCACTTGTGCGAGGCTCCAGGGGCCTTCATCTTGGCTCTCAACCATTACTTGGCTCTCAATAGGTGGAGTTTGAAGGTATGATTTTTTTTAGTTTATTTGTTTGTTTTTTAAGTTGCTTATTGAGAGTTATTTTCTCTATTATATTGTCTCACTTAAATTTCTTTAGTTTATTGTATGTTTTGATGTATTGCATCTTGTTTATATATAGATTTGATTTTTTATTTCTGGTTTTTGGCTCCTCATAAAACTGCAGTCTGACAAAATTAGTTTTTATATTTTTTAATGCATAGATGATCAAAAGAATGTGGTTATAGCAAACAACAATTATAGAAACAAAGAAACCTGTCTCATTTTATTTTTTTGCTTGAAGGAGTGTTAATAAATGAAAGTAGTATTTTGAAAACAATAACAAATGCACAGCTAGACCAAATGGTTGTATTCAAAGGCTCAGTGGCATCAAGGAACAATATTTGGGAAAAATAACCCTTAAGGTACTACGAGATGCTTTTTATTATTAATATGGACAAGGAATGGAAAATAACTACTAGAACAAAATAAGCTGTTTGGATTAAGGAGATTAAATATAATAATCTATGCAGTGAAAATCCTCAGTTTGAAGAAATAAATAGTATCTACAAATGCATGGGAAATAAATTGCAGATTAAGCAACTGCAAAGGCTGAAATAAAAAACTTATTGTGGATATTGATATGATAACACTGGGCTATTCCTTGTTCACAGTGATTTAGCTTATGGATTTTGTTTTCATATAGATGGCTCTTTAAAAGTTTAATCACCAAGATTTAATTTTCCTAGTTGATCTCGCCTGCCTATCCTTTCCATGGTTCTCTGGAAGACTTTTTTTTTTTATTATTACAGTTGGTATTGTTGATAGAATTATAATGGTCAGAATGTGAATAATGATAATGATGATAGTAATAATAATAAGCATAATGATATTAGTAGAATTAGAAAAAAAATAATATCCTAAAAATGTCAAAGATTTGGGAATTTAGGAAGTAAAAGGAATAATTCACTTACACATTTTCTTCTCTTTTCTGTTTTTGTTTTCTGTTTTTATGGTATTGCATTTGGTATGGAAAAAAGTGTATTGTCATTCAGATAAACCAATTAGCCAGTTACAGAAGTTGCCATATCCAATCTAGAAAACTATAATCATTCAGTTACAACAAAACAACCATTCTGTCTCACCAAATTTAGATTGTAGGCATATTGTGTATTCATTATTTTCACATTATTATTTCTCATAATAAAAATGAAAGTGATAATGCAGCATGATAACATGAAATTTGTAGTCATTATCCAACTATAACTGCACCTCTTTTGAACTTTTGTATTTAGTCATTTGTTCTAATATTGTTTGATGTATTCATGGTTAAGCTCAGAGACACTGGTATATGATTGTATATATAGAGTTTTTTCCCTTGTTTCATCTTCACATAAACACTTCATTTCACAGTGGCAGTGGCTGGGCAACTCTCTCAACCCATACTATGAGGGGATATCTTCAGACCAGTGCATAAGTGAGGACCGCTTTATCTTTCTCACCCTCAAGAACTGGGCCTTTGGGAAGGACAACACAGGTGACCTCATGGCTCGGAGTAACCTAGACGATATCCTGGAGCGCAGCAAAGCCTTGGGGTCTATTCACCTGGTGACAGCAGATGGCAGTGTTGACTGCCAGGCCAACCCTGGAGAGCAGGAGGAGACCACACATGTCCTGCATTTGTGTGAGGTCATAACTGGCCTTTGTCTCTTGGAGCCTGGGGGGACACTAGTCATCAAGAAGTTCACCTTCTTTGAGAGTGAATCAGTGTGCCTGATGTACCTACTGTGCTGTTTGTTCCAGGAGATACATTTGTACAAACCTGGGACTAGCAAACAGGGTAACTCTGAGGTGTATGTTGTGGCTCTGGACTATATTGGAAGGGATGCATGCAAGGAACAGCTGGACAAACTCATTGAGGTTTATGGTACCAGAGTCATGCTCCATACACTATATGCACAGGAGGACATTCCTGAGGCATTCATGAAGCAGATTTACATATGTTCAGAATTCTTCAAACGGCAACAGGAAAACAGCATAACCAGAAATCTCAGCCTGTTTCCTAATATGCATGAGAAAGAGAAGCAATATAACGAACTGCTGAAAGTCAAGGGGCAGAAGCTGTTCTTTGATCGTAACTACTGCACAACTATACCAAAGTGGATGACAATTACTGAGGGGAATGTCAACAGATCCAGACATATTATGGAAAATGACTGGAGCAAAATTGACAACGCCTCATTAGTTAGAAACAATACTCTAAAGGAAAAATTCAAAATTGTAGTTAAATTCTTGGAAGAGTATATAAAGGATCACTCTTCACAAGGGGCAGACAATGTGACAAATTTAGCTGAAACAAAATGGTCATATTACTTTAACTCACCCCTGCTAGAGGAAATTGAATATAAAGTTATAAAGGGCAAACCTTTCCACACAGTCAATTCAACTAAATTCTGTCCTCTTAGAGTGTTCAAGATATACAGGGAACTCTATGAAATGTGGCTAAACACAAACTCTTCCAAAAAAAATCTTGGGATTAATGACAGCCTTGTAGCCAAGGTACTTGAAAAGCATGACAAGGCACACATCATTAGAGAAGAGACAGCATTGGGTCCTCATTCAAGTTGTAGAGCATTAGAGCAAATTGTAATTCTTTTAGAGACTGGTGGTATTGCTGTGGGTGGGTCTGTTATTCTTGTGGATGTACCACTGTTATCCAGATTACAATGTGGACTCCTAATGGTTGTAGAGTGTGCCTTCTCCAAAGTTCTCTTGTACACGCCAGAGGAGATAGGTTCACAGGCTCCTGTAATTGTCTTACAAGGGCTGAAGTCCATGGACACGTCAGAAGCTGTCATCCGTTCTTTATACCACACAGGCTGGAGTCCAGATGGAGGTTCAGGAGGTACTGGAGGTGCCTTGCAGATTGTGGCTTATCCCAGCCTTCTACAAGAGGATCAGTACAATGTCTTTTATCATTACAACATGTATTACTACATTCACTGTGCTCAGCTGTTGTGTCAGAATATTGATGTTGATTGAATAGATTCCAAACTATATTGAAGAAAAGTGTGTATTTAAACAAAAAAAATATCAACTAATCAATTTATGTGATCTCTATCATATAACAGGGTATTTACCTCAACAACCAAGAAAGTTATAGTGTGTATTCATTGACCTATTTTTTTCTTTTTCCCTTTATCATAATTATAATGATTTTTATGTTTTAAGCTGTATCTCTGGAGTTATTTTTCTCATGTTGATGTGAAAATTTTAGCTGATGGTTGAAAAGAAATTTATTTTGAGATATTTGGGTTACATAGCTCCCTTGATTTTTACATTTCTTATGGTTGTTAATTATATTATGCTTGTTTGCATTGAAAAAAAGTTACTTATTTTTAAATATTTGGTCAATACCGTTTTTAATTTTTCAACATATTTTGCCAGGTGAACAGAATTGAATTTCTTAGGCTCTATATGTTTGTGTATTTGGTTAAAATGTATTTTTTTTTTTCTTTTTTATGCATATGAATTTAAAAGTGTTATAAAACTTTCTACCTGTGCAAAGATATTTTCTTAAATCTGCTAATAATAAAAAAAAAGTTGAACTAATCTGGTGTATATTTCCTTTTTTTGCTTAATTTCCACATCATGTCTATTTGACATGTATATTGTAGACTTTTTCAAGTTCAATTCTACTAAGTTCTATAATCTGAATCAGATTCTACACTGTATACCAAGGCTACTATTCTTGTTTTCCATTGTAACAAAGTGTAATATTTTTGCATCATGAATTTTAAGTGAATTTATTTTATGGTTGAGCTAGTAAGATGTACTTATCCATATACTGGCCTATGAAACAAAATGAATGAAGAAATATTTCATTTTATTTATTTATATAATTATAAATGAGATCACCATCTCTGTACAATATATACATATTTACAAAAGTAAAAAAGTATAACTAATACTGCTGTGTACCTCCAATATAGTAACCTTCTGGAAAGTACTTTAGTTTACTTAAAGACCAAATTACATATATAAATAAAAAGCTTCCTTTAAAAAAATAATCTAGGGCTTCAGTCTGACAAATAAATACAAAAACAAAAGCAGACATGACACACATCCATATTTTAAAGCTCCAAAGAAAAAAGATTCAGCTACCATAAACCTCCTGACAATTTTTTAACAATAATTTTATTCCTGACCCCCCCCCCCCCAAAAAAAAAAAGAGAGAGGGCCCTTGTGAATTATCTGAACTCTCCCTTCAGTATCCACAACCCTTCGCCGCCTGCCTCCCTCTGGAAATCACAAATCTCTGTCAATAGAGCCTTGAAAAATGGTGTTTGTTCAGCAGGCAACCTCTCTTGGAATCTATCTAAGATCTCCTGTGTAGAGGCTTTCCCATCAACTCTAGCTTGGAATGCAATAAAATTGCGAATGTCAGCGAGCAGGTCAATGTTTTCCTTGACCTCTGGGTCAGTGACCTCTTCTTCCATGGGTGCAGTAGAGGGGTAATCAGGGTCATAGCCATCACTGTCTTCTCCTTCTGACTCCATAGCCATGCCCCTGTTCCTCTGCCGCATCCTTTGGAGAAGCTGCGATGAGGAGAGTGAGCTGCTCTTCCCTTGGCCAAAGCCCTTGCCTTTCTTGGAGGGCGAGATGGAAATGGGTATGGCAGGAGTCCCGGTTTTTGCATCTGCTTCATCTTCCTCATCCTCTTCATCCATGCCTCCATCAAACACATGTGGTTTCTTCTCCTTCTTCTTTTCCTCTTTAGGTGGCTTAGCCTCATTATCAGTAGAAGAGAAGATGTTGCTCTTCTTAGTGCCAAATCTTGGCTTGCTCTTTGACTGCTGTTCAGAAGGCCCTGCTGGCAGCTGTGGCCTGAAGCACCTGGCACGAGATGCCCTCACGGCCTTGAGTGCCTCCTTGGCCACACGCTCAGCCTCACTCTCGACTAAGAGGTAGTCAGGGTCGCCATTGCTCATGATGGCATCATGACTGAGAGCTGTGTGCACCCCAGATTTCTTGAACAGTTTCTCTAGTACATACTGGTCCTGTGACTTGGCACTTTCCCTTTCTGCCTGCTCTTCCTCCTCTGTCTTCTGATAAGCCCTCTTCTTCACCAAGAAGTCAATCCTCTCCCCCTCAAACTTCTTCCCCTTTTTCTTTGATTTGTCTCTGCTTTTGTGCTTGTCCTTCTTTTCTTTCTTGTGTTTTTTCCTGTGTCTTTCATGATCCTTAGAATCATGTTTTCTGTCTGCATCTGTCGAATCTGTCGAATGGCTATCTCGCTTGCGATCCTTCCTCTTTTTGGCAAAATTATCACCATTACATGAGCTCCCTAAGGAACCTTCTCTGCTTTCTGAAGAGATACCATCATCAGAGTCTCTCTTCCTAATATCCTTTGGATCAATTTCCTTTTTAATATTGTCACTATGAGGATCTTCTTCCTTTATGCTGCTGTCTTCCTTTTCTCCAGTTACACTTTCAACTTCCTCTTTTGGTTCGACTTCTTCATTGAGGGCTTCTGGTTCTTGTTTTACTGTTGTTGCTTCAGTAGTTATTACTTGTGAATCTCTGTCAGACTCTTTTTCTGAGCAATTTTGGCTTTCACTTACATTCTCTGAACCACTAACAATCCCTTGAGTATTTTCTATATTTTCTATTATTTCTTTCTTTTCCTCTTTTATGCTAGTTTTCTGTCCAATCTTCTTGCTTAAAAGCTTGGCTAATTCTCTCATTCTTTCTACCTTATCATCAACTGGTTTAGCCTTCTCCTTTGTGGGTATTTTGTGATTACTCTTGTTGTTCTCCTCCACTCTCTTCTGGTCCTTTGGTTTCTCCTGACTCTTCTTTCTTGAGTGTGATGGTTTGCTCTCTCTTTTTGATGGAGTTGGGGGAAGAGGAGGAGGAGGCAGCAGCTTGTTTCCTCTCCTTTCTCCTTTTTTACTAGTCTCTTCGTCATCCTCATCTGATTTATCCCCATCATTTTTATCTTGTGTATTTACCTTAATCTCTGACCCTGTGCCAGCAAATATTGCTGACGACTCAGTCTTCTCCTTGATGCCTTCATTGAGTGAGAAGAGCTCATAGAGGTCATTGGTTTTGAAGAAGCGCTGCTGTTTAGGGTCCTTGAGCACACGGTTTGTCAGGAACTGCTTGAAAATCTGACGGTGGTAAATCTTCTCCTCAATGGTGCCAGCTGTTAAAAGCCTGCAAGAGAGGACAAACACTTCAGTGAAGAAATAAGAAAATCCAATTATGTTTCTTTTTACCTTTATCAATCTTCTAACTAATTTTGAACCCAATGGCACCAGGTACAAGCACTGTCCATTGTAGTCTTGTTTTGTAAATTTGTTTTACACATAGATGGCTTCACAAGTGTTTCAGCACAATATAGCATATATATATGTGTTCCACAAACTTTATTAAAATGTACCTATAAATTGTAACATGTCGAGTTTGCCCAATTCTCCAGGATCGTTCTCGTGCCTGGGTATCTGTTGAAGGGTTCCAATCTGGGTCAAAAATGATGACCCTGTCAGCTCCTGTCAAGTTGACCCCAAGGCCACCAACCCTCGTTGTGAGCAGGAACACAAAATATGAAGGATCGTTGTTATATTTGTCAATCATTACCTGACGTGATGCCACTGCTGTTGTCCTGAAAGTAAGTGTTTGTGATCTTATTTGTTCATGATACAAACTGTATATTTAATAGTAAAAATGGACAGTAGGATTAAAAGAAAAAATATTATATGACAAAATATTTGGCATTTTTTACCCAAAATATACAAAATATTCCTTGCTGAAATTAAATGAAGAATACAAAAAAATTTACAAGTTGTAAGAAAATGCATTCAAACCTTGTAATAATCCTGACAATCACCAAAATCTTACTAAATGTCACATTCAACGAATACCTTTGAAAGCATGATTCTTACCCATCCATCTTGAGATACGTATGATGTTCATCCATAAGGAACTTCTCTAGGATGCACATCATCTGCCTTGACTGAGTGAAGAGGAGGACGCGGTGTCCTTGTTTGGCCCAGAGCCTCAGAATGGATTGCAAGACATGCATTTTTCCAGAACGGCCCCACCAGCCATACTGGAGCTCAGGCTGTGTTAGGAGAGGAAAAAGAATATTGGAACACTTGCTCATACAAAACTATACATCTTTACAACATGAGTTATATCAATTGCTTAAACTTGACATAGAGAAAGAAAAGTATACAACAGAGAACATAAAAGGAAAAAAAGGAAATGGAAGCTGGCATTACCTGTAGCCCAGAGACACACTGATCGTCATAATTACGAGGTCCTCCCGTTTGCAGATCTGGGTGGTTGCATATCTTTCGCAGAGCTATCAAACCAACAAATACCTGTAATTGCACATAGGAAAACACTGAAATTAATCTGTTAAAAGGAAGTCTAGGGGATATTTACAATACTTCTTGAATTTGAAGTTATGCTTCAATGGTACTCCATACTCTTTGCTCAGTATAGGATAACTTTATTGCATAATGTAAATAGATAAAAATGCCCAGCAAATTAAAATTCAATTATACTATGAATATTAAGTAATATAGAAATGTAAGCTAAATATTTCTTAATATTGTAATTCAGAAAAAAAAACATATTTCTTTATAATATCTTGACAGATTACTTAATTAACAAAATCAAATTAAATAGGAAATATGTACTCTCAACAGCAATACTTTAATATTCCAACAAATACTACCATATTCATGAATTATAAGACTGTCCGTAAAAATGGGAAATACTGACAGCAAGACTATAACTATTACCTACCTTCATTCTTCCTCCTAAGATGCACTTTACTTGGTCCCCATCAATGTACGAGCGATAGACTTGTCTTTGGGCCTCGGTAAGATCACAGAAGAGTACCTTTTAAAAAATTAAGGATTAGTTTACATGTAGCTGTATTTTTCTCAAATCATACTTGACATGACTCCTAAATTACCAATCCAAAATTTTAAAATATGGCATTACTATACAGTGCTATCCTTCTGGAACAGTGCAGTGTTGTTTTGTTGCTGCCTTGATTGAGAAATAGCTTCTTGCTGAGTAAGGGTGGGTAAAAAGTACACTTGGGTCAGACTGACAAGGGAATCTTTAAAATTCATACTTACCATATAACCTAAACCACCAAAATATCATAAATATGGTATTCATACTAGGTACTTTTCTTTTGAAATTCTGTGGCACATACTTGATTTCAAGAAGCAGTAGCTTGATTTAATTACAAATTACAAAGACGCTAGACAAAATAATCACTACATTTTCAACCAACTTCTCCTTGTCAGAGCTTCTGCACTACGTATGCAAATCTTATAAACATAGTAATGGGTGAGAAACAGTAGCTTGTTGAGTAAAGAAAGATAAAAACTATGCTCTCACCTTATCGATGAAACCTGGCAGATTGGCCACTATCAATGACTGATATCACAAATTAAAAGCTCATGTTTTGCAAATGCAACTCTAGCCATGGAACCTCTGATCATCTAAGAAAATGATACCAGCTGCATCACACTTGACTTAAATAACAATCATGCATATTTCAAACTCCAAATGACTTTTAAAGAATTACCTGCTCATTTTTATCCGGCAACTTTAGGTGGTTCCTCACATCACATTTCATGCGACGAAGTAGGTATGGATTAATTGTGTCTCGCAACATAGAGGCACACTTGAAGGCTGTCTGAACCTGTGTATCATAATCAGTCAATACCACAGTAAATAACAATATTACTAAGTAACTTAGCTAATAGTGACGAACAAGTATGACAAACTACTGCCAGTGAAACAATGAAGGGAAGTACAGGAAAACACACGAATATGCCAAAGGCCTTTTCGCATTTACTGCTTCATCAGGGTATAAATGAGTCTTATATGCCCTGATGAAGCAGTAAATGCGAAAAGGCCTTCGGCATATTCGTGTGTTTTCCTGTGCTTCCCTTCATTGTTCCACTTGCAATTTGTTCAACATGAATTCCACAATGACAATCTATACACATATATTTGGTACCCTGCATATTATGTACCTCTAGTTTTGATGCATTTGCATATCCTCCTTGTGTTATAGGAACAGCAAACTGCTGCAGGAAGACTGGTAGTGTTCCAAGCTTTCCAGGGAATATGAAGTCAAATAGTGACCAAAGTTCCTTCAAGCTGTTTTGAATGGGAGAACCTGTAAATTCAAAAACAAAATGATAATTAAACAATTATCAAATACTGTTGCATATATACTCATTCTTTCCACTGACCCGAAGTAATTAGATTGAGTAGCTTCTCTATATGCTTAAGCAGATTCACACAAACCTGAGAGAATCAGCCTGTGGGGTGTACGAAAACGCTTCATGGCCACTGTGATCTGGGCTTCTGGGTTACGAATCTTGTGTCCCTCATCCAGAATGATATAATGCCAGTTATATTGTAATAATATTTCCAGCTGCGCCAAGATGCCTGTGTAAGAGGTCACTAGAATGCCATCATGTCTGTAAGGTTGGATATTTAGTGAATTAACATATTATGTAAGATCACTTCTGAGAAAAAAAATCCTTTGAATTCTGCAAACAACAAAACATAATTAATAATTCTAAAGATTATGGATCTGATAGAAAATTACCTTATTACCAAAAAATACAAGGATGTGCTTCAACTTACTGATTAATATTGTGTATGAGAGCTCCTCGCGTGCCTGTAAAGCAACCAGACTCGTGCAGCACAGCCACTCTGAAAGGTGGCCACCACTTGTGGAATTCTTTTACCCACTGATGAAGCACAGTTGCTGGGCACACAATCAGGACAGGACCAAGACCCTTCCATGATTGGCGACGGCAAGAAAGGCGAGAGTATGAAAGTCCTACCAAGAAGGATATGATCTGGATGGTCTTCCCGAGGCCCATTTCATCACCCAATATTCCTCCACAGCCCTGGTTGTGGAGCTCCCACAGCCACTTAACACATGTTCGCTGGTACTTGAAGAGCTTGTTCCACACCCCTAGGGGAATCCTGTAGCCTCCATCAAACTCCTCATAGCCCTCCTCTTCTTCCTCCTCTGAGTCCAGGTCTCCCCCTTGCAGGATTTTGGCCTGCTTCCTCCTCAGCCTTTCTTCTTTCCAGTCCTCTATCCTCTGGATATAATCTTCAATATTCCCATCATCTCTCTCCTTAGCAGACTTTCTCCCCTGTCGCCTTGGGGCATCATCAAATTCGTTGTCATCAGACCACTCATCATCCTTTCTTTTTCTTTGTTTCTTTTCCTTCTTGTCTATCCGAATGCTTTTTCTCTCGCTAGACTCAGGTATCTCATCGTCACCACAGGAATCAACATACTCATCACTATGTGCTTCCCCATCTGAATCAGATGGCCTATATTCACTCCCACTGCCATCCCCATGATATGGGTCATCTGATTCCCCCCCATTGAATGCTACTTTCTCAGACAATATGTTTTGTGGTGTCTCTTTGAGCAAGTCAACCTCCCTATCACTGGTCACACTCCCCAGGTTCTTCTCATTTCTCTTCTTCTTAGGGTGCAGGACCTTCATCTTGAGTGGGTCCTTTTTTGATGACTTCTCTTTCTTTTTTATGCTTGCTTCAAACTTCTCTTGGGCTTGCTTCTTCATTGCTGATAGTGATGTGCTGCTGTCATTTTCCTCACTTTCCTCCTCACTATCTCTGTAGTATTCGCCAATGAATTCCTTAGGCTTTTTTTTCCTCTTCTTTGCAAAGCCATAGTTTGGGTCACCTTTATTTTTCTTCCGTTTTGTGCCTTTGCTCGTTTCACTGTGCTGTTTCTGTCTGTCAATCTGGTCTTTCAGGTATTTTTCAAAGTCACTCATGCCACCACTGGGCTTGCTTGAAGATCTGAAAAGGTCAAGTAGAATGATTCATAACATATAATAACAATAATAGTAAGATGAAGCTTCACTTCTGTTATGTGAAAGAAAGAAATGGAAATAGAGTAAGAAGAAGAGGATTATGTAAAAGATAAAGTTGAAAACAAGGAGAAAAAGGAAAAAGACATAATAATAAGAATAATTTTTTACTCACATTTTTGAAGGTCCTACATCTTTTGGCTTTGACTTCACAACTGTCCCAAAAGGTGTCATTTCCCCAGACTTGATCATATCTGCCTTTGATGGCCCTTTACTTGCAGCCTTCTTCTTAAGGGCCTCTGCAGCCATTCTCTTCTCCATAGGGGTATGGGCTGGCCGAAGCACTGACACAGTTTTTGAAGAGTTCTGGGACATAACTGTGCCAAAGGGGGTCATCTTGCCCTCTCGAATAAGCTTCTCTCTCTCCAGTTCTGATATTCTTGGCTCCTTCCGACTGCCATCATTTTCATTGTCTTCATCCTCAGGAATTTCACCATCTTCAAGGTCTAGGTCATCAAGCTGGTAATGGATGAGACACTTTTTCTATTAACTGTGATGAAGTGTAGGACTTGTAACTTGAAAGGTTCTCTTAGACTAGACACAATAAATCAATGTAACCCAATAATATTTTGTGTCTGATTGCTAAACATTGTAATCCTCCACACTTCTCTGACATTACTTTTTATAAGATACAAACCATATTTACCATATTCTTACTTTTGAAAATAAAGGAAAAACATTAAATCTTGTAAATCCCACCCCCGTCATGAAAAATAATCAACCATAACTCAAAACAATACCTCTTCCTCATTAGCCTCAGCAGATATGAGCTTCTGCTGCAGCGACTTCTCTCTAGCTCTCAAGGTCTTGAGTTGATTGGCCTTATTCGATATCTCCTTTTCCACACTTATGACCTGCCTGGGATCAACAACCCTCTGGCGCATTCCTGGGTGAGGGATTGAGAATATTTAGGAGATTCAGCAGATGATACTAATAATTTGAGGTTATGATTTATAAACTGTGATTAACAATGAAGATGAAATAGCAGTTAATTGTGAAAATTAGTGAACAAAAGGTAAGTTTGATATTAAAAACTGTGGTGATTAATTACTCTCAAACAATAAAGTAAACTGAATAATTACAGTTCAATTAATAAATCACCGAAGTTCACAAATGTATCAATATTTCTTTATAATTCTTTTGGTATCCATAATCATTTGGGACTGTTAAAACAACTTGCAGATATTAAGATTAATTTTCCTATTCCAACAACTGCTACTGGCACCAATTGAAAAACTCAATGTACATTTTTTTTTTCAAGCAAGTACAGTCCATAAAAACTTGTTTTTTAACTGTCCTTGCTACCTGACAGCCTCTCTCTTAAGCTGAGAAGTTTGTTCTCTGCCTGCTTTATGTCTGTCTTGACATCTTTTATTTCCTTTTTGAGGATCTGGAAACGCTGCTTCCTAGAATGTTTGGCCACAGCTTGGTCCACCTATTGGGTTTTTGTAATATTAGAAAACATATCAGGAGAAATTGGCCATGATGGGAGGCTTAAAATATGATCAAAAACAAAAAAGGAGGAGAAAAGACTTGGAGAGAGTGAGGGAAGAAATGAATGGATGGAAAGAATTTAGAGAAATTTTACACATATTTTCTACCACCTCAAATATATTCACATTGAATTCAATAAATATATAAATCTTTTACTCTTTTTCCTAATGACAGCACCAATTAAACAGCAAAAACAAAATCAACAAACCAAAGCAAATGACCCAAACTTACCGCCGCTTCCACATCCCTTTCAATTGAGAGCTGGTCAACCACAGAGATGCCCAAGGCTCTGAGCTCATCATCCTGGTCCTGCAAGTCTTGATCTGCTGCTCCATAGGCTCTTGATTCGCTGGTCCCTGCATCTCGATCTTTGGTGAGGAGACTGCTCAGGATACTCGAGGGATTGAACACCACTTCCTTCTCTTCTTCAGAATTGCTAGCTATTGAGTTCCTGGTTGACTCTGCCACCCCAGCCGGAACCAGTATG
>NC_061841.1:10035088-10047588 GCF_019202785.1 Penaeus chinensis
GACTAATTTTGTTTCGAGTATGGCCTTCGGAGGCCTTACGACATTGTAATAGCTCCGTGGTGAGATACAACATTGTAAACTGTTTTGAGTATCCGGCCCCAGTTAAAAAGCTACGAGAGGAGCGCAACTGTCCCCAGTCCCCCCCCCCCCCCCCAAATCCGCCACTGATCTGTCTATCCAAAAATATTTGTTTTATTACAAATGATTAGTTCTAAAAGAAATCTACCGAATTTAAATGATGAGGTGTTTGAAGGAAAGAATGAAATGACGCTTCCCTTAATAAGAGGAAAGCTTTACTGCAGCATCAAACAGACGGTCTGAATTCATGTTTTTAGTCGCTGGCGAATAAAAGGCTTTAGACGCTTTCACAGCGAATTAAGGAGCTTTTCCAGAGTGAATAGAAGCAGAGCCGTGGAAACGCGCTTAACCTAATGAAAAGCAGTATTTAGATTAATATTAAATATATTGTGTAAGTGTAATACATTATACTTGAATATTTATGGGAAGTGACCTCAATTTGGACGCTCCAGCCTATTGACTAATGAGCCTATCTGCTTGTGCAAGAGGACTGTGAAACTGCGGTGTGTTAGTTGCTTTGCCAGAGAGTCGATTTATTTTTTTTCCAGGCCTCACTTGTATGGAACAGTTTCGAACGCGGGTTTTGGGAATTCCAAGCCACCGTTAACCATTCCTCCATCACGACGACCTGCACTGATTTCATAATCAGTGATATATTTAAACTATGCATTCATCATCATCATTAACCTAATCATCATTATTATCATTATTTTTTTCATTATTTTCATTATCATTTTATTACCATTATCATTATTATCGTTATTATCCTATTATCATCATCAGTATTATTATAGCTATTGTCATCATTACTGTCAATGTTATTAGTTATTATAATTGTTATTAATATTATCCTTATCTTTAATATAATTATTTAATATTTATTATTACTATCATTTCAATCATATCCACTATTATTATGACAATAATGATAACTGAAAATGATGATAATAATGATAATAATAACTGAAAATGATGATAATAATGATAATAATAACTGAAAATGATGATAATAATGATAATAATAACTGAAAATGATGATAATAATGATAATAATAACTGAAAATGATGATAATAATGATAATAATAACTGAAAATGATGATAATAATGATAATAATAACTGAAAATGATGATAATAATGATAATAATAACCGAAAAGGATGCTAATAATGATAATAATAACTGAAAATGATGATAATAATGATAATAATAACTGAAAATGATGATAGTAATGATAATAATAACTGAAAATATTGATAATAATGATAATAATAACAGAAAATGATGATAATAATGATAATAATAACAGAAAATGATGATAATAATGATAATAATAACAGAAAATGATGATAATAATGATAATAATAACAGAAAATGATGATAATAATGATAATAATAACAGAAAATGATGATAATAATGATAATAATAACAGAAAATGATGATAATAATGATAATAATAACTGAAATGATAATAAAGATAACAAGAGTAATTATAACAACAATAATAATACTCATCATTATCATTATCATCATTATGACCATTATTATCATTATCATCATTATGACCATTATTATCATCATTATCATTATCATCATTATCATCATTATGACCATTATTATCATTATGACCATTATTATCATTATCATCATTATGACCATTATTATCATCATTATCATTATCATCATTATCATTATCATCATTATGACCATTATTATCATTATGACCATTATTATCATTATCATCATTATCATTATCATCATTATGACCATTACTATCATTATGACCATTATTATCATTATCATCATTATGACCATTATTATCAGCATTATCATTATCATCATTATGACCATTATTATCATCATTATCTTTATCATTATTATTGTTTGATTATACTGGTCATCAAAATTTTTGTTGCACTGATATCAACCGCTGGTATTAACTATTTTAAATGTGCTGATTTCGGATATGATTTTTTCTGGATCATTAAAAATAGTTGGCATACCAGCTTCCAGAGTCTCTGGTAAAGGTGGTTCCAATGCTTTTCTCTACCCCGGCTGTCCCGCCTACAAAGAAAGCAGGGATACTTTGCAAATCCTTTTTGTTGACCAAGGAGGACGTTCACTATTTTGAGGTCCACGCAGATTGTCTAGTTGTGCTTGTGGTATTTTAGAAGGCCAATCCCAGTTTTAATGTCATATTCCTCTCGTAAACACACATAATGGCCTACTGGAATAGCTGCATAGACGTCGCCATTATTTAGTAGAACACACTTCAGGCTGCTCTCTGAACTATCTAGAAATAGCCTCCTATCATTTGGATAATTTCGGGAAGACCCGAAAGATTATGAAAATAAACGAAATGATTCTCCTTTAAAAAAAAATAATAATAAAATAAAAACTGTTCCCCATTCCGGAAGCATGAAACTTTTGTGGTTTTGTTTAGTAGAGCCTTTTCGTGCAACCGAGAAGCTAGCACTGCTGCTTTTTTGGAGAGTCCCAAATCAAGAACAAGGTCATTCGGCGCTGGCTGGCTAAACTGCCGAGGAGCGGATGACTCTGATGTAGTATAAGAAAGATCGTCGGAATCTGTCAATGTTTGCGTTTCATCGTCAGTCTCTTGCGTGTCGTTGCTTTTTCAGATTGATACCACCCACTAAAACAGGAATTGATAACTCTTCACAGTGCAGAGTAGGTCGAATTGCCGAGTGAATACTAGGATAAGTGATTTTATGTCTGTTTTTCTTGCCAACGCATTTTGTATTGACCAGACAAAAAAAATAGCAGTCGGTTGTGTGGTCTTTGGTTCCCGCCGGGTCATGGGCATTCCGAAAGGTTTCCCTCGTTTCCCTTTCGTCCCGTCACGCAGCGTCTCTTCGTAGTTATGACACACAGTATGTGGGGCCCAATTCTTGTTTTGGTCACAAAGAGTAAGTCCGAAGTAATCATCGTCATAATAACACCAGGAGAAATAATGACAATATAAATAATAATGATAGTGAAAAAGATAATAATCATCATTATTATTATTGTCATTATTTTCATCATAATTATTGGTATTATCATTATCATTATTGCCATTATTGTTATCATTGTTATCATGAATATTGATAATGTTATTATCATCATTACTACTATTATAATTATCATTATCATCATTACTACTATTATCATTATCATTATCATTATCATCATTATTATTACTGTTGTTATTATATTTTTATTATTGTCCATATCATTATCATTATTCTTATCATTATTATTATTCTTATCATTATCATTATTCTTATCATTATCATCATCAATATTGTTATTATTATCATCATTATCATCATTATTTTCATTTTTATTGCCATTATCATTATTAGCGCTATTATTATCAATATTGTTAGTGTCATTATTTATTATCATTATTACTAATATTATCATTTATTGTTACCATCATTTCAATCATATTCATAATTATTATAATAATAATGATAATGATATGTTAATGATAACAATAATGATAATACTAATAAGGGAAATGGTAATGATCATCATTATATCCATCATTATCCTTATTATCATTATTATTGTTTGATAATCATCATCGCCATTATCATTTTTATTATCAACGTTAATATTACCAATGTCACCATGTGTTTCTTCTTATATATGATCAGGGGCGTCAGTTGAGTGGGACTGGGTTTGCCCCCCTCAAGGTCTGGCTTGCATTCTCAAAAGCTTCATTTTATTATTATTATCATTATTTTACTTCTACTACTATTAATCATTATTATTATTATTATTATTATCATTTTACTTCTACTACTATTATCATTATTATTATTTACTACACCTTCAGTATGTAGGTCCGCTTATAGCTTAAAATCTCCGTAGAAAGGCTCATTTTTCTAAATTTTTGTTCGCTTCTGTCGCCAACCCCCAAGAAGAAGCTGAAGTGACGACCTTGTGCAGTAGTATTAATCTGCATCTCTTGTGTGAGTGCGAATGCATAGTGAATGGCGAACACACATCTTCCTTTCCTCTCTCTATTATATAACCGTCTACCACTCCGGGTATAAATCTCTGTTTAGCGACTCCTTGTCCACTAATGATTTACACAATGACAGTAGGTCTTTTCTCATCTGTCCGGATCTACACATTATAAATTCTGTTTGATTAAATTAATAACATAATTTTCATATTCATCGTCTTTATCAGAATTGCTTATACGAGAAAAATAAAAATGGGCCTACGTGTGATTCCACCCTTGGCATGGAACACTCTCGAACGCCGGTCTTGGGAATTCCAAGCCACGACGTTAACCATTCCTCCATCTCGACAATTTATGGAAAAAATAATCAAACACCCCCCACAGACTGACAAAAATGTTGACGAACCGCGCAAGGCCCAGACCACGGTAGTCACCATGAAGGCATATGTACCTTCCGGTGGCAAAAGAAAGCCCCATGCACAGGATGACACTGTTACCCCTGCTGCTAAGGTGGACAAGACCGAAGCCAATGGGTCTGTCCACCGAATAGTCAAAGATCTTGACTCGCGAGCTGGCCTCTCCAGGCCAGCAGCTAAGCCAGGGAGGCCCCTGAGTTCACAGACGGCCTCCCCGATTGAGAGGGGAGAGCAGGCTGAACCAGCCGCATCAGCTGCTGCCTCCACAAACAAGCCCGAAAGCCGAAAGGGCGGGCCGAAGCGTCCGAGGCCGGAGACCGACTCTGATGAAGAGTCGGGACCCCCTAAACGCTTCGCCCAGTTCAAAGTGCCAGCTAAACCCGAAGGCTTCGACAATGCCTACCAATTGGTCAGGGCATTGGAGTTGCAACGGAAAATCCGGTTGTCGATCCGGGTCGCCCGAGATCAAGGCATGATCATAATGCCCAAAGATCAAGCTACCTTGAATTTCCTCCGGGAAACGAAGGAGCTAGCCGATGGGAGGAAAGTGAGTCTTTCCCCACTAAGTCCCGAGGAAAAGAGAACCAAGATGGTGCTACTTGGCTTCTCAGTCTCGTACGATGTGGAGCTGATCGCTTCACACCCACAGGTCGTGCAGGCTTCCCGAATGTCGAAGGGGAAGACCCCAACCAGGCAAGTCCTGGTGACCATGAAAGGTGCCCCAACCACTACCCTTGATCTGGGTAACTGTGGCACCTACAACCTTCGAACGTATGTGCCAGAACCACTTCGGTGTTTCAAGTGCCAGAAATACGGTCACCACCAGGCTAACTGTACAGCCAAGCCTAAATGTGGTGTCTGTAGCAAGGCACACAACACAGAGGTATGCCTCAAGGCATACAAAGAGGAAAAGAGGGACACAACAGCCAAATGTCCCAACTGTGCCAAGAAGCATCATGCCTGGAGCCTGACTTGCTCTGTCAGGAAAAAGGCGGCCCTCAGGCGACAAGAGGTTGCTCAAAACCGACCAGACTTTGTTCCGCCCCACCGGGCACCCATGTCTGGGGAAGGAACAAAAGCGAAAAGGCCTCCCGACCTCCTAAGAGGAAGGAAGCCGCCCCCCAGCCGACACCGGATGTCTCCAACAAAAAGGAGTTTCCGACAATGCCAAAGGTGCAGAAAAAGAAACTAAAGAAAAAAAGGTTCTAAGAGCACCACAAAAACCTCCCCAACAGATGATCATCTCCTCTTTGACGAGGACGATATAACTCTCCTGTTAACTGCTGTTGTCTCAGCAGTAGCAACAGCCCTGGGGAGGTCGAGTGAGGAGGCCGAGAAGGCAGTTTCGGTCGCCATGACGGCAATGACCCAGACTGTCGCAGCCCTGAAGGGAAGAAAGCTGGTTAGAGCAAAACCAGCCTCACCCCCACCCCAGGACGAGACTCCCCTCCCCACTCCAAACCAGGCCATGCCTTCACAGGCAGAGCCAAAACAGGCTGGATCTGTGCAGCCAGAGCCAGATCACGCTGCCCTTGCCCAGGCAAGGCCAGCAAGGCCAGCCAAGAAAAAGCCTGAGAGAAAAGCCGAACCAACCAAAGTCAGAGCTACCAAAGGCTCTCCACCTCCCAGTGGACCCAAGGTTAGCCTGACAACAGACGAGGAGCCCTCAATCAGCGAGGACCTCGCAATGGAGTTGTCAGACTCCGACGATGTCTCTGATGTAACTATCACTGAGTAACATCATGACACACCATCTAAGCATCCTACAGTGGAACATCAATAGCTTCTCTGCAAAGAACGCTTTTCTCCAAGCAGTAGTGCGATCAAGGAACATTGACATTGTCATGCTCCAGGAGACATTAACAGTGGACACTGTTCGCTTCTCAGGGTACCATGCCTTCACACTGCCACTAACACCTGGCAAGAGAGGCTTGATCACCCTTGTGAGAGCAACAATCCCCTGCTCCGCAATAGCCGATGCATCGCACTGTGGGGACGATGTTGAATCCCTTGCCGTCGAGGTTCACCTGGCCGGGGGGCCCCTCAAACTGTACAATGTGTACAGCCGGCCACGCTGTAAAAGCTTAGACATCAGCCAGGTCTGTGCTTCTACTGCACACGACCGAGTGATCATAGGGGGAGACTTCAATGCACACCACCCCATCCTGGCTCCCTGCCGGGCACCGGATGCGGCCGGCTATCACATAGTCGACGTGCTAGAGACATTTCCTGAGATCGCTCTCCTCAACACCCAAGAGCCAACGCATGTCAGAGGAGGGGTCCTAGACCTCACCCTGGCCACTGCGACTCTGGTGGGGAGGATTGGCTGGCGTGTCGATGAGACCGTCACATGTGACCATTACGGCACTGTAACTACCTTCATGGATGCTGGCCCAGCCGAAATCCTAAGACCGAATCCAAGATGGAAAACAGACAAGGCCAACTGGCAGGCGTTTCAAAACGCCTTGGCCCTCTGTCTGAGATGCAACGATCCCCCTCAAAGCGAAAATGTGGAAGTGCTCGAAGCTAGCCTGCTAAACGCCATTAATGAAGCAGCCTCACAGACCATACCCAAAACTCGGCCTGGGTCCAGAAGTCACAAAGACGCCTGGTACTTCAATGACGAGATCAGGGAGGTCAACCACAGGGTGAACATGTGCCGAAAACTATTCCGAAGGCAAAGAACCCCTGACAACTTATCCCTCCTAAGGGAAGCTGTCACGGATGCCAAGGAAACTGCCAACAGAGTCAGGCAGGAAAAGTGGCTGGAATGGTGTGAGTCCTTCGACCACCAAACCACCCTTTCAGAGCTATGGCAACGGGTCAAGCGAGCTACCAGCCGCTCAGCCCCGAGGTGCACCCATCACGACCCCCAAGCAGAGGCTAACAGACTGGCGCACGAGTTCTCTGCGAGAACGAGCAGCAACAGTCTGCCAGCCGAGCTGAGGGCAAGACAAGAGCGTCTACAGCCAGACAGACACGCTCAGATCAGAGAAAGGGCAGCCGAACCCGATAACTCAGACGTTATCTTTTCTCTGAGGGAACTAAGGAAAGCCTATAAAACCAGTTCCAACACAGCCCCGGGCTCTGATGGGATCTCGTACCCCATTATCTCCTAGCAGGTGAGCGTGCACTCTTGCAACTCATCAACAAGTCCTGGGAAACTTCCACTCTACCCCAGAGTTGGAAGAGGGCTACCATAGTTCCCGTCCCAAAACCAAAGGAGCCGGGGAAGTACCGCCCCCTCTCTCTGCTCAGCTGCCTGGCCAAGACGGCTGAGAGGATGGTACTAAACCGGCTTCAATGGAAAACGGGACCCCCGCACGAACACCTCCACGGGTTCGCAAGGGGCATGGGCACAGCACACAGCATAGCCACGCTCTTAAGCACAATCAGAAAGGGCCCAGCTGTGGTGGTATTCCTTGACCTGGAGAAGGCTTTTGAACTGCCAAGTCCGCTTGCCATTCAGGAAAGCCTGATCCAGAAGGGAATCAGAGGAAAGCTCTTGGCTTGGATAGGTGACTACTTCAGGAACAGGACTGCCAATGTCAAATTCCAGGGTCACCTATCGCAGCACATGCCGCTCGAAAATGGAACGCCACAGGGTGGGGTTCTCAGTCCAGCCCTATTCAACACTTTAATGTCCTGCATCCTCAACATAAACCTCCCAGTGGGGTGCCAGATCATCTCGTATGTAGACGATCTCGCTATCACCTCCACTGGACCACGCAGCCAGAATAAAGCCCAGCGTTGTCTGGACCTCGTGTCAGAGGAGCGTTGTAGGACAGGACAAGATCTCTGCAGCCAAATCCAAAGCCATGGCTCTGAGACAGAGAGTTCGAGGCACAAGACTGAATGAAAATCCAGGGAGTGGAATTAGAATGGGTCCAGGACTACCTATACCTTGGGGTAAGGATAGACCGGACCCTCTCCTTCCATAAGGAGGTCCAGTACCTGGTTGACCGAACCAAAGCAAGACTGTCCGTCATGAGAGCAATGACTGGGAGACGCATAGGGGCCAGACACAAAGTACTAAGATCATTCTATGTACATGCTGTCCGGCCCATTGTGGACTATGCCTCAGTCGCTCTAATTGCTGCAAAGAAAAAGCACACAGACAAATTAGAAACAGTCCAAAATGAAGCTGCCAGGATCATTCTGGGTGCCTCGAGGTGGACGAAGGTCCTCAACCTCCTGATGGAGGCAAACCTCCCCCTGGACTCACGAATCGATCTAATGGCAACACAATTCCTGTCAAAGGTCATCCAGGCTCCCAGGAACACAAGCCTAAGACAAAAATTAGTCAGATGCCTCGAACAAGACAATGAGCTCGTTGCAAACAACTCCTGGCTGTCTCATACAGCCAGGGTGTTGATACGCCATCAGCTCAAAGAACAGCTTCTTGCTAAGGGCATGGACTCCCCCCACCCCGACTTTGCCGAAGCCCCGCCGTGGGCACTGAGCCTGATAGAGTTCAACATAATGAGCCTGTCAATGAAAAAGAGCTTATACCCCATGCCTAGCCTAAAGGCAGAAGCCCACAGGGTCATTGCAGCCATCACTCCTCCGGGTAGTAGAACATACTACACGGATGGATCGGTCGATCCCTTGAGCCACACTGCAGGCGCCGGCTTTGCAGCAAGGGATGCCACGCGATCCATGAGGGTAACAGACAACGCCTCCTCGCTACAGGCAGAGGCAGTTGCAATCATGGGAGCCCTAGGCCACGCGTCCCTAAGGGAAGGACACGTGGTCATACACACAGACTCCAGGGCAGCCATTGACTGTCTTCAGCACAGCTCACCCACAGACAACATCTACCTACTGACCACGATTCTCACAATGGCACAGAGAATTCTTGCTCAGGGTAGAAGAATTATCATCAACTGGGTCCCAAGCCACATCGGCATCAGAGGGAACGAGCTTGCTGACAGACTAGCTGTCGCTGGCAGGGGTATGCCCCAAAATCCCATGACGATAAAACCGAGCCGAAAATTACTTATGGAGAAGTGTGCCTTGGTCGGTCGTACCTTCCTACGGCAGCTCCACAGAGAGGAAACGAGAACCTCCCCCTCGGCCAGCTGGTACTCAGACGCTACCGGCTATGAACCACTGGCACTCTCTGAAGTAAGCAACAGAGGTACCGAAGTCATTCTTCACAGAATGCGCCTAGGTTACCACTGTGCATGGCAGATTATCCCAACAATCGAACGCGATGAAAGGTGCTGCAAGCACTGCGGCGAGCCGAACGCCACACTAGTCCACTACCTAGAAAATTGTGACCATACACAATTCCTGAGACATGGACCGCCCACAACAACCGCCGTGCTTGTAAAGAGGCTATGCGAAATGCTTACACCATGGCGGCGGGAGCGCCTGCTGGCAATCCCGCCGCCACGGTAAGCACCGAGTGTCAGACAACTCAATGAGACAGCCGTAAAAAGCTGACACAGGCCGGGCCATATTTAGAAGGCCCGGGCGAAGCTAGAACTTCGCAAACCAAACCACCATCCATCTCGACGATCTGTATTTAAATGGTAATTAGAGATATATTTAAACTATGCATTTGCTGTATCATTTTCTGAGTGGAGAGAGAGAGAGAGAGAGAGAGAGAGAGAGAGAGAGAGAGAGAGAGAGAGAGAGAGAGAGAGAGAGAGAGAGAGAGAGAGAGAGAGAGAAAGAAAGAAAGAGAGAGAAAGAGAGAGGGAGAGACCTTATAATGAACCAGAAAACAGATAATTAGTGAATTACTTTAATTACCTTTTCACACTTTGTCAGTTTAAAAGAAGTGATGATATATGCATCATTGTCTGGTCTGGAGAGAGAGAGAGAGAGAGAGAGAGAGAGAGAGAGAGAGAGAGAGAGAGAGAGAGAGATAGAGAGAGAGAGGTATGAATCACAAGACATAATTAGTGACTTACTTTAATTACCTTTCCTCACCTTGCCAGTCTATAAGAAGTGATGATATATTTTGACATTGTGACTTCGACCTATTTTAACATCATTCTTTTCGGCATATAATTATATCGCTTGAGTTTCTTGCAGTTACACAAGTACGATACTCGAGTGACCCTAGATCTCAAAATCAGCGGCACTGCTACTTCGACCCGTTTTCTATGTTCCGCGGGAATACAGAAGGTCGAGAATTCTAAGGGAAACAAAAGTAAAAAAAGACTTCCCTTTAACGAGAAGGTTACAAACTGAACACCTTTATTTGATGTAAAGTAATGAAAACTTTTGATTTATAATCATGTAAAAACAACGTGCAAAGCATTCTTTTTTGTTTAATCAAAGAACCTTAGCTTACTCTCCATTGATTAGCGATAATGTAACCGCTACATATGTCAGGAGCGGATCCAGAACTATTATGAAGGGGGGGGGGGCAGTTGATAAAGGGAAGCGTTTATAAACCTTTGGTAATTGATTGATATTGTACCATCACTATGTTGCTGTAGGAAATCAGTTTAGTTTACACCGTAGGTCATACTCTCTCTGAGTGGTTTGAAATTTGTTTATGGAAAGTTTTAGCCATGCTACTTTTTATACCCTGCCACTACCTCGACAGAGAAAGAGTGTCATTCTGTGTTTTATAATGATTTGTTTTATAATGATTTGACAGGGATAACGATAATTGCCGATTATTTGTTTCGTTTTTGGATGATCCGAGAACGATGAAGCCCATAAGGTTCTTCCGTCGGTATATAAAATGTCATTTCACAGAAAAGAGGCGCCGCACTTCCAACAGGGGGCGCCTAGACAGAGCAGCGAGGGGGAGGGGGGGGGGGCAACTGCCCCCAGTTGCCACCCCCTAAATCCGCCACTGCTGCTATCGTCATTATTATCAATATTATTATTATTGCTATCATCATCATTTTTATTGTTATTATCTTTCCATTAGCATCATTACTGAATAGTAACAGTAATAACAATATGGTCATCATTATCGTTATCATTAATAAACAAATTCTTATTACAGTAATTATCATCATTATAATCATCTTCATTTTCAGCAGTAGTTTCAGCAATACTACTACTACTATTACTAGTACAAGTACTACTGCAACTAGTGGTAGTAGAAGTATAACTGTCACTACTACTACTACTAGAAGTAGTAGTAAAAGAAGTAGTATTAGTAGTAGTACTAGTAATAGTAGTAGCAGTTGTAGTAGCAATAGCAATAGCAGTAGTAGTAGTAATAGTAGTGGTGGTGGTACTGGTGGTTATATAGAGCTACATATAATCGAGCTGGAATAATATCCTTCCGACGGCAGTTCTTACAGTGAGAACTAAACACAGCACCAGTCCAGGCTTTGATTTTTTTTTTTTTTAACATTTCTGTATACCCCAAGATCTTAGCCAAAGGGAAACCTCCTTGCACACACATGCCGGTTAAAATTGTCCACGGTAACCTTGCGAAGCTGACCTTTCCAAAGATCGAGGGAGATCAAGGCAGATCGAGTCCAGCTTCCGTCCTCCAAGACCCAATTCACGTTTATGTTAGATGCAAGAACGAACAAATTCTTGCTCATATAACATCTAGCGGTGTATGTGGCGAGGTGCTTGAGAAAGCCAAGGTATTTGGAAAAGGAAAATGCACGAACATCATTGTGTTCGATGTCCCAAGGGAAATCGAAACAGAAGAAATGACCGGATATAATTAACGTATCATTCATGCGAGGCGCATGAAGACTAATGGAATGATGACCTAGATTCATCATAACCTATGAGGGGGAGGTAATCCCCAAAAGTATCAAAATGGGTGAGGGCATGCACCCTTTAGGTGTGCCGTCTTCAAATCCCTGACCACGTTTTGCTCAAATTGTTCAAAGTGGGGCCACGGAACACGTGCTTGTCCACGAGACGCACCGCGATGCCGTTACTGCGCTCTTCCCTCGTAAATGCGTGAATTGCCGACAAGAGCATAATGCAAATTCTCCATTATGCGCTTACTATCCAAAGGACAGGAAAACAAAAAGCAAAAAAAAAAAAAAAAACAGGCAGCCCCCCCCCCCCCCCACAAAAGTCCCCGCC
>NC_061841.1:10077588-10090088 GCF_019202785.1 Penaeus chinensis
CATCATCGTTTCCCTTTGTCAGTTTTATTGTCTTACTACTATTATCGTTTTATTTTGGTGATTGTTTTATTACCATTGCTATAATCATCACCAGTATTTCTGCTTTTGTTGATATTGTTGTTTTTCTTATACTTTTTGGTTATTGTTTTCACTACTGTTGTTATTATTGTTATTAGTATTATTGCTGTTGTTATTATCAATATCATTATCGATATTGTTATAATTTTCACAATTATTAACATTGCCGTCCGTGTTAGTACTTATGTTATTACTAGAATTATCATCGCATTGTTAGTGTAAAGCTTATTGTTCCATCATCATTATTATTGTTATCACGCTTATTATTAAAATAAAACAGCAAAGTTCATTTTCTTTCCCTGTCCACTTTTTAGTGTTCGTAATTCTCAAAAAATGTTTAAAAAACGTGCAATTTCCCCCAGCTGAAAATTCACCGCTCAGTGTTGCCAACGCGCGTAGGGCAGTGTACACTGTACAGTACAATTTGTATTTCGGATTCAAGCATCTAAACAGGCGATTCACACCTCTATCACGTATGATAATATCTTGTTAGAAATTTTCATGTTAGATACAGGACACTTTATATATTTCACTTTTTTTATATGTGTTTTATAACTCATTATACGCCTTTCCGTATTAATAATCTGTATTATTTGTAGAACTTCGTTTGTTGCGCTTGTTATTTTTTTCAGGAGTAACTTGTATCTCATGATTCACAAACACACCCGCACCCGCACACATACATATCTACCCCCCCCCCCCCCCCCACCAACCGACAAAAGCAGTGACAGACAATTCTATAAAATGAATATTACGCACACACACACACACACACACACACACACACACACACACACACACACACACACACATATATATATATATATATGTATATATATATATATGTATATATACATATGTATATGTACGTGTGTGTGTGTGTGTGTGTGTGTGTGTGTGTGTGTGTGTGTGTGTGTGTTTGTGCGCGTGTGTGTGCGTGTGTACGTATGTGTGTGTATAATATTCATTTTATAATATTCTCTGTCACTGCTTTTGTCTGGAAACTCCATCTTTTTAATGACGAAAAATCCAACTTTCCTTTTGATGTAATAACTTTAAGATTCCTGGAGGGATCGTTCGTGGCGGGAACAAAACTTTTTTTCTCTGTATTTTACGTTAATATTTGTTTGTGCGTGTGTATGTGTATGTGTACACACACACACACATATATATATAATATATATAATATAATATAATATATATAAATATATATATATATATATATATATATATATATATATATATATATATATATATATATATATATATATATAAGTATATACACACACATACACACGTTTTATTTATAAGCACGTGTGCATGTGTATGTACAAATACAGGCGTCTGCATACACAGCACATTCTTTGCACTCGAGGGTTCAGAACTATAACTACAAGATGCTTTTAACTCCAGTGTGCCGTTGTGTCTCGCTGCCCACATGCATTGCAGCGTCGCATATGCAGAGGCACGGATCTGCAATCAAAGCAACATATATCGCCGAAGTGCAGATGTAACTTTGATAAGGTGACATGTGTCCTATGTATACTAATACTGTATGAGTTTTTTCTTTATTTCTTTATTTTCTCCTCTCCTTTTTTTATTCGTACCCACTCTTTTCATTCTTTCTTTGCCTCTTCACCCTTTTCTCTTCCTTTACATTCTCCCCTCTGTTTCTTCGTATCCGCTTTTCTCTCCCTTTCTCTCCTTCCTCCCGCGCCCCCCTCCCATTGCCTCTTCTCTCTCCCTGCTTCGTCTTCGATTATCTTCTCTCCGTCTCTCTCGTATGCCTCCTCCTTTCTTTTTCTCTCTTAGCGTTGCTCTTTTCTCCCATTCTTCACTTCTGCCCCCCCCCCCCCTTTCTACGTCACTCCATGTTCCCTCCTCCTTCCCGCCTCCATGTGAGTCTTGCTCCATGTCTCTCTCCCATTATAGTCTTATTGTCTAATATATCTGTACAGTATGTATGTATGTACGTAAGCATGCATGTATAAATGTATGTATGTATGTATGTATGTATGTATGTATGAATGTATGTATGTATGTATGTATGTATGTATGTATGTACGTATGTATGAATGTATGTATGTATGTATGTAGGCATGTATGTATGCGTGTATGTATGTATGTATCTATGCATGTATGTACGTATGCATGCATACATGCATGGCTTTCCATGTCCGTCTATCTAACTGCCCAAACATCTATTGAAAAGGAAGAGAGAAAGGGGAAGAGACAAAGAGAAAGAGAGATGGGCGAAAAATGAGGAGAGGTAGGGGGAGATGCAATGAAGGGGAGAGAAAGGTGAATGCAAAGAAGGGAATAGAGGGGAGGAAGCAAATGAGGAAAGGCAGGAGTAGAGGCAAAGGAGGGCAGAGAAAGGTAAGTACAAAGAACGAAAGAGACGAGATGGCAGCAAGTCCGAAATACTTGTTCAGTTTTAAAGCTCTTTTCATTATCCGCTTCACTGATACGGTTGCACAGGGAATTAAGGGATATCGTTATTAATGCACTATTATTAATGCAGGCCCTTGTGTTCGAATCTTGTCAAAAGTTATGACTTTAGTCTTACGAAACACATATAAAAACACATATACGTAAAACAAAGTTTATTTTGGAATAAAGTAAACTTACTGAGAGCTTATCGTTGACTATTTTTTTAAATTGTTATAAGCAGAATTGGAAGCACTGGCATCTACTTACAGATGCCGATGTTTTCATTGAAGTATTCATCCTGATTGACCGTCGGTAATGTTTCAGAAGCGAGGACTTTTATCATACTACTGTATTTTCCCTGCAGTAGTACGATAACGTTATTCGAAAAATCGTCACCGATCTAATGGTAAGTAGGCTATATGCTAATGCAGTGCTGTCCGAACTCTTTTCGTCTGCTGTACCCTTTGCTACTTCATATTACCCGTCACGTTCCCTCAGGGCTGACGAAGGAAATTGCATTTGGGAAGAAAAAGCAATTATATTAAGAATGTACATGAGGTGGAGGCTGGTCAATAAAGCTGTTTGTATAATGGATAGAAGACATCAGGACTATGAAACATTTTTAAAATTTATTTATAACTCAATCCTTGTTAATATTCCCATTTCTCCTCCTATTCATTTTCATTATTATTCGTATTATGACTATGTTTTCTGGCCATTCACGGGAATGAGAAGATGTGAATGTGTTGAACTGATGCTACATACATTGTGTGTATTTGCTTATGTAGATCTACATGTGAGCGTATGTGGGTTTGCATGGTCTTCCCGCGTAAGTCTGCGTTGGATGACTGTTAATATGTAGGTCTATATACTATTTCGTGAGAAGGTATTTTTAGATGAATATTTGAAGTACATGTTGGTTTTCATATTTGAAAAACAATAAATTAGGATCATTTAGGTTAATATCATATGGTCTATATCATTCAATTTATGTAACTGTTTTCAATATTAACAGCGTGATTAATACGTTTATCTTTATTGCCATTTATTACTTCGGGTGTATTCGATATCGGTTGGTGAATACCCTAGATTCCTTTCATTAAATAAATGAAAATTGAATATGTTGGCATTAGTACCCTGATTACACGAATTAATGTCACATTTTACACTGTTTATTGTAATTACTGACAATATCTCAAGGGAAAATAAATTTTAAAAATGAATAAATGTAGTTCCAATAAACGAAATACGATAAGTACGATGATAATCATAAACAACATAAACTTTGGAAATTTGTTTTTATCAGTATTACAAGAGTGACAAATCCACTCTGTTCCTTTGACACCGTATTAATTGATTACATAAAATCTATTAAAATGGCCGGGTATTGATCACCTCTTGTCAACAGCGAAATCTAGTTAGGTGAGCTAAGAGCTACGCCCCTCTAGGTACATTTAGAAGTGTTGACTTGTGTGTAATACCATTAAGCATGCAATGAATTCTAAGGTTCGTTTTCAAGTTTAGCGGAGAAGTTAAACTTGGGAGGTTAAATTGAGTTCAATGCAATCGACAGCTTCCGCTTCATCTGAGGTTGAGAGAGAGAGAGAAATCGGTCAGTCATTGTAGCGTTTGTCCAGTTTAGTCTAGTCTGTTAATGTGCCTGGCTCTGGTTCTGTTAGTCAGCCTTATTTATGGCCGGTTTAGTCGATATCAGTGTTTTCCATTTTTGTCCCACTCGCCACCCTCTTCTCAAGCCGCTGACACTTTCTACGTGATTTTATGTTATGTGAAATGGATTTATTTACCTAAATGTAATACAATATTCCTTGAAGACAAAGCTTCAAGGTATATTCTTAATATGAACACTGACGGACGTCTAGCAAACAGGTCTACAATATTTTTTTCCCAATTCACCGACTCGCCGCTTGGGAACTACTCGTCTAGTCTGTCAGTTAGTCCAGCTTTTGTGCTCTTTAGTCTGTCAGTCAGTTCGTCAGTCTTTCTTTGGCCTGGTTTGGTCCGTCAGGTAACCTACATTGTGTTGAGTTCAGTGTTCTCTGTCAGTCAGCCAGTTTAACTTTTGTTCATTGTCAGGCAGTCGGTAAAGTCTGGCTTTGATCTCCGTTTGTTCAGTTGACCCATTTAGTTAATTAGGCAAGCTTTCTTTATTCAATTTTTTGTTGTTTAGATGGAAAAGGTTAAGATGTGTCCGATATAAATATATACTAAGTATCAATCAGTTTTCATACATAATTAAGTCCCTTCCAATGTTCTGCAATCAAATTGAAAATCGCACATTCCCTGCAAATATAATGGAATGATATTTATGAAAGTAAACAAATAAAAACATAAGTCGAATGGTAATGATAAGCGAATTCTTGGGAAATAGCGTTGTTATTGAGCATACCGTAAACGATTTAAACTTTATTGTTAGATAAAAACATAAGTCGAATGGTAATGATAAGCGAATTCTTGGGAAATAGCGTTGTTATGGTGCATATCGTAAACGATTTAAACTTTATTGTTAGTTGTTTATGTTTCTTAACGCACCGGAATATTTACACTAACTTAAATACACACATAATAGTTCTTGATTCTAATCTGAACTTCCAGTGGTTCGAGTTAGCACTCCAGAAAAGACATTGGTCTGTTCAATGAGTATAAATAGCCATTAGGGGGTGAAGTAAGGGAAGTTACGATTTTTTGTAAAAGAGATGTAAACAGTGAGTGACAGACAGGGAGAGGGAAGAAGGAAAGAAGGGGAGAGAAGTGGGGGGAATAGGACGAGACGAGGATGGGGAGAAGAAATAGAAGGAGGAGAGACAGGGAGAGGGAGAGAGAGAGAGAGAGAGAGAGAGAGAGAGAGAGAGAGAGAGAGAGAGAGAGAGAGAGAGAGAGAGAGAGAGAGATAGAGAGAGAGAGAGAAGAAAGAATGGAAGAGAGAAACGGAAGGCAGAGGAAGGGAGACAGATACAGAGATACAGATGCGACGGCACTCATATAGGTATACACTAGCACATACATATACATGCATGTGCATCCATGTATGTACGTATTACATACATTTATGCATGACCTCAAATAATAGGTCCAGCTGTACAGAACACTATATTTCCAAAGTGACATAAAAAAAAAAAACTCGAAAGAATATGTGTGCCTGTGTGTCTAGAGAAGTCACTTAGAAACAGTAAGAAGGAGATATCTCTTTAGTGAATCACTGGGAAATACCGAGAAAAAAAAAAAAAAAAATATCCAGTGTGAGTCAGCGGTTTAAATATAAATGTTTATTTCTATTTATTTATGTCGCATATTTTCGAGTTCTCGTTTTCCAATTGCCTCGTCGACCGTCAGCAAATTATTAACCCTAGAATATTCATGATATAATGTTTTGAGCGATTATCATAAACAAATGAACTCGAAGTAAGGCCAACTTGCGCGCGTGAGATGGAGCCATCTAGCGGCGGTTGGCGGAACTAAACTCCACTTTGTCGTGCTAAAAAAAAAAGACAAGCTGCAATTTTATCCATTTGAACTCTATCACATCATGTAGAAAGGCCCGGCGGTATTATCTACGATTCGCGAAAGGGGATTAGGGTAAAGAGGAAGTAAGAAGAAAGTAACTGAAAAGCTAATAAAAATGGAAAGGGAATAGGCGAGGTGGCAACTTAGGCCGGGTAGTTGCAGACAGTGTGGGTCAGTCTGTCCGTGTCAGTCGTAGTGAGAGGTCGGGACTTGTGACGCTCCATACTGTGATCTTTGTTTACCCAAGGAATCCCTCGACTCTCCGGAGCATTTGACAGGTAGGTTGATGTCTTAGCCATTTCCCTTCATCCCAGAACGCGCCAGAGAAACTTTGAGGAAAAGACAAAGCCGGGAGATAAAAAGGGGAGGGATGGGAAAAGAGCGAAAAGCAAAGGAAAACCAAAAGGCCGAAGTCTGGTATTGATTCTCTTCGGGTGTCGGAAGTTAACGTGTTATTCCACTACACACTGACCTTTCTCAGTATGTTTCGCCCTTTTCTCGCGTTTATCCTAAAGTGTGAGATGATAAATAGAAACGCGAGCATGTGGCACTTCCATATGCGGGAAAAAAATCGTTCTGCTAAAAGCCGAAAAATAATCAATGTCTCTTTCTTGCTTTTCGAACGAAATTCGTGCATTTGTTGCTTTTGTGAACTCCGGCGCTAAAGTAAGCGACGTTATTTAAAACATCGGAGAATACTATTACCCAGTGCTGTTTGTGGCTTTGAATTATGAGTTGAATCGTCAAAAATTAGGAATCTTATATAGGTCAGGCTCACAATTATGAAATTAAAATATGGAAGTAATTAGTGCGAGTGTGCGCACTGCTTAACCTATACAAAACACATGCACGCTCTCTGATTCGCTATATATATATAATATATATATATATATATATATATATATATATATGTTTATTTATTTATTTATAAATTTATATTTATAGACATGCGTGTGTCTGTTAGTGTGATATAATATATTATGTCATAATATATGACATAATATTCTGTCTGTCAATCTCTCTGTATTCTGTATATATTTCTATCAAATGTTGTTATAATATAATATATATAAAAGATAAGACTGACAACAAGACGTGTGTATATACTTATATGTATGTGTATGGATGGATGCATGCATGCATACACATACGTACATACTTACAGAAATCTTTTACATGATCATGTCCAATTAAAAGCTTATATAGTCTGTAATTCTTGAATTATGAATTCGAGAATAGAATAGAATATCATAGAAGGGAAGAGAAGAAAAAAAAAAAAAAAAATAGAGGGGAGCAGAGAAGAGAAGAGGGGGAAGCAGAAGAGAAGGGAAGTAAAGAGGGGGAAACAGAGAAGAGAGCGAAACAGAAGAGGAGAGAAGGAAGCATAGAAGAGAAGAGAAGAGGGGGAAGCAAAGAAGAGAAGAGAACAGTGAAACGAAAATGCGGGGAAGGGAAAGAAAAGAAATTTTCGACATATATGAAGAAGCGGACTGACAGACAGACCAAGCAATATGCACGGATGATGTAACCAATATTTGCTAGTCGAGAGAACACTACCACGTTGTATAGTGCATGTTATTTTCCAGAGTCAGTTAACGAAATGAATAACAAAAAGTAATATTTTCGCGGTCGGAGTTGTAATAGCGAGAGATGAAACAGCATACTGGACCGAAATTAGCGCGAGTGGATATATGAGAGGAAAGAAGAGGGAGAGGGAGAAATAAGGGGATGAAGAGGGTTGGAAGAGGGAGATAGATAAATGTAGCGAGAGAGAGAGAGGGAGGGAGGGAGAGGAACGAGGAGAGGGGGAGGGAGAGGAAGAACGAGAACGAGAGGGAGAGGGGGAGGGAGAAGGAGAAGGAATGGAAAAAGCAAGAAGCGAGAAGCAAGACTCGAGATGACAGAAGTGAGAAGGAACAGAGACAAAAGAAGAGAACGAAAAGAAATCCAGAAACAAAATAATTTCGAAATAAATTCACAGACAAAGACAAGGCAAAAAATGAAAAAAAATAGGAAAATGGCCAAAAATCGCACACTCAACCCAGATAACGCCAACGCAAGCAAAGAGGTTAGGAAACCTGCCCTTCATACTATTGCTCGCACTTTTATCAGCAAAATAAACGTTTTATTCTGCCTCTTAAACAAAGACTGGAGGTCCTGTTGGGGGAACACGAGATTTGTCCATTTATTTCAAAAGGAACTTTTGTTTTATTATTATAACGGTAACAATAATGATATTAATGCTAATGATTATTAAATATTGTTAATGTCATGTTTTCTATTAATACCATAATGGTGATGATAATTATGATAATTTTTACCATTATTTTTAGTATTACCATTTTAATTATCACCATTACTTGTGATAATAGTGGAACTTGTACGTAACTTATTATTATTATAATTATTATTATTATGATTATTATTGTTATTATTATGATTATTGATGTTGTTTTTGTTGGTGTTTTCATATTTACTACCGTTATATTTCTTATTCATATCAGAGCAACATAGGATTAGGAATAACAGCAGTAGTAGCATGACTGCGACGGTTATCATTTAGACATTTTTTTGTACATTCAAACACTTACTGTGTTGTAATTTGATGTTAATACTTGTTTCCTTCTCCATCCCCATCTCCCTCTCCTTCTCGTTCTTCCTCTACATTTATCATTATTATTATTATTTATATTAGACGCATGATTCTTAGGCATTCGATGAATTACTGCGCTTGAAGAAGAAGGGGCGGTGTAAAGATATGCTATAAGAATTGTATTTGTCTAATGCCTTGAGAGAAATAAAGATAGAAAGAGAAAGGAAAAGGAAGAGGAAAAAGTAATAAAAAAGGAAAATACCAAAGTAAAAAGACAGACAGACAGAGCCAAAGAGGGAGAAATCTAGAAATCTAGGTATGGTATCTAGATATGCAAATGTAGGATATCATCTAGACATAGGCTTACAAATATCTTAAACTGAATTTCAGATTCAGGAAGACAAAGATTTATTGAGACTATTTTAAGCAAGAGGTGAAGGAAACGGAAACAAGTTAAGAATAAGATAATAAAAGAAAGGGAAAAAAATGAAATAATACTGGAAGGTTGAGTGAAGAAAAAATAATAGACAGAAAGAGAGACAAGGATCAAGAGAGACAGAGACAGCAACTGAATGAAACTGAGAATGGTAAAGCGCGTGAGTTGGCTGCTACAGAAACAGGCGGTATCGCGTCACGTATCGGAGACATGGCTTGGCTTGTGAGGTTGGGGAGTGGGCGAATCTAAGCCACATTAGTCCAGCCCTCTTGTGTGTGTCCCATGCGCATTGATTTCCCGTGTGAAAACGATCAATACGAGCTCCATTACAACTGTATTTTCCGTGTCTACAAGCACTATCGACCCAGAGCCGGACTGCGGTCATGAGCCAGTACTGCACTATTCTGACTCGACACTGTATTTATGAATGCGTACTTTTTTGTCTTTGCAAGTGTTTATACTAGTTTTCCCCCCGTATTTGAATATTTGTTCATTTAAAATCTGATGTATTTCTGTTTTTGCATTTTTTTTTTCAATATGTTGATATATTGTTTTACATATTTAATTATTCGTTTATTTATTTAGTTATTGGTTTATTTCTGTATATTTGCTTTAATCTTTCCTTTCTTTGAATTATTAATTATTTTATTTTATGATGTTTTATCCATTAGTTATTCGTTTATTAATTTATGTTGTTATTGATAATGAATTCATGAATTCATATGTGCGCTTATTTACCGTTATTCTTATTCATGATTCAGTTATTTGTTTTGGCTATAAAGGTGTGCTTTTATAATAACCGTGAACCATGTTGAGAGGATAATAGTAATGGTGAATTTAATGATTTTGTTGGCGGCGATAATGACGAGGATAAGAGTGACAGAAATAGTAACTGACATTTTTGGTAATAAGGGAAATATTTCTGCCAACGATAATTGCCAATGCAATGATAATTACAATGGTATTCATGATAATGGTAACGACGATTATGGCAATGATGATAATGAAGAAAAAAAAATAATAAGAATAAGAATCCATTGACATTTGAATTCAGTGAAGACCCAAATTTCTTGCATTGGAATTCCTTAATTTTCTTAGAAACTTGGTGGAACTTTTTTTTATATGTGCTAAGTTTCAGCAATTATAATCAGCATTTTTATTGAAGACATTAAAATTATTATAATTGTGGACAGTTACATGAGGAATGGCTAATTCCGTTAGAGGAGAAATATACAAGAAAGAGCGGGAAAGTAATGAAAGAAATAGGAGAGAAAGGGAGGGAGTAAGGGAAATTTGAAAAAGAAGATAAAAGAAAGGAACGGATTACTAGAGATGAGAGTGAGACGATGATTTTAGATATGGTTCCATCTGGTTATGATAATGATAATAGTAATCATAATACTGAATCTGTAATAATGATGATGATAATAACATTTATAATATAAATAATCATATTCATAACAATGATACTGATAATGACTATTAATATCATTATTACCTTTTTTCTTCACTTGTCCCTTCTCCTTTTCCCTCTCCTTCTTCTTCTTCTTCTCTTTTCTTCTTTTTCTTCATGTTCTTCTTCTTCTTCTTATTATTATTATTATTGTTATTATTATTATTATGATTATCAATATTAACATAGTTGTCATATTTATGGTTTTTAGTGTTGCTGTTATTATTATTGCTATATTTGTTATTACTACTGTTGTTATATCACTGGTCTTTTTCTCATTTATGATCGGGCTATATATATTGTTTTCATTATAGTTATTTTTTTTCATTACATTCAAAAATACGTTTTCCGTCCCTCGTTTCTCCTCTGTGGTGACTAATGCTCATTGTTTTGGAGTCGTGATGTAAGTTGATTGTTTCTTTTGTTTACGGTTCAGTTTTCCTCCTCTTCATCTGTGGTAAATTAAGTTTATTTGTTTTAGAGATGCTATTTCATGTTAATTATGTTCCTCGTTTATTAGTCTTATTATCTGTTCCTTTCATTATTTGTATTTTTTCTCTCTCTTTCGCTTTTCCATTTCAAGGGGAGGATGTTCCTTAATCCAGCCTAGGTTTGAATAGATTCACTGGGATTGGGGATTAGCATTGATTCGATGCGGCTGCCTTGACCTCTTCAATGGATTATTTGATGTGAGAAGATTGAGGTTGGTTCATTGATTTTGTTCTTGGGGGTAGAGGGTAGGGGTGCGTGGGGGTGGGGGGATGAGAGGGGCGAGATTGGACGAGGGGGAAGGAGTTGGGTGTGTAAAGGTGGCTGCGGTTTTCATCCTTTTGATTTTTTTTTTTTCGTTGAGTCTTTCTATTTGTTTGCTTTACCTAGTTTCGATCTCATGTTTGTCTGTTTGTCTGTCTGCTTCTCTCTCTCTCTCTCTCTCTCTCTCTCTCTCTCTCTCTCCTCTCTCTCTCTCTCTCTTCTCCTCTCTCTCTCTCTCTCTCTCTCTCTCTCTCTTTCTTTTATTTCGGTCAGTCAGTCAGCCATTCAGTCTCTGTCTGTCTCTCTCTCCCTCTCCCTCTCCCTCTCCCTCTCCCTCTCCCTCTCTTTCGCTTGCTCCCATTCGCTCTCCTCTCGATTTCATGAAGCTCAAAATGGATTCCACTTCGTCGCAAATTTCTCTTCTAAAAATTTTATATTTCAGTTTCGTCTGCACGCACAGCCTGGACGGGCCTCGAGTGGTCTAGCCTGCAGTATGTTCATCATAACATTGAACTAGGCTTCAACAATATTGCATTTTATTCAGCTTCAACAGTATTGCGTTGAATTAGGCTTCGCCAGTTTTTCACTAAACTTGGCTTCAACGACTCTTTGTGAACAAGGCTGCAACATCATTGTATTGAACAAAGTTTTAAGTTAATGGTTTTGTAATATCATGATCTTCCCCTATGTTGAAATATAATTACGTCGGTTTAGGCTGCATCACAGTGGCTTTGACCCAGTTAGTAGTATAATACTGTTGACCTAACTTGCAACTTCATGGTATTTACGGAGGTTGTAACATCCTAGTAATGACCTAGAATTCAATATTATGTTGCAGACTGTAATTTAGGCTGCAGATCTCAGTGTTGCTCCGTGTTGTATACCACCATCGGGTTGTTCCAGCTTTTATTACCATAATGTAGACCAAAGTTGCAGCGCTACAGCCTTGGTCCGTCTTGGAACAGCTTTGACCGCTTTTCCAACAGTATAGCTTTGGCCCATCTTCGCAATTTGACATTTCCTGCAACGTTACAGCTTTGACCCGTCTTGCAATATCGTTGATTTGAACAGTTTAGATCCTTGCAACATCACAATTTTGGCCCATCGTACAGCAACACAGCTTCGACCCGTGTTGCACCCCCATAACTTTGACCCTTTCTGCAACATCACCCTTTGATCCATCTTGTTGGAAAATTCCGCTTTTTAAAGAATATCCTGCAAGAGTTCCTTCC
>NC_061841.1:10097588-10102588 GCF_019202785.1 Penaeus chinensis
GAAAATGAGGAAAAGATAAGTAAAAAAAAAGATAAAAGATGATAAGAAAAATGTGAGCCCAAAGAGTAATTTAAAAACCTTTCTCTTCAAAAACTGTAAGAAACATAAAAAAAAAGACCATGATAATAGACAAGAAGATAACGACAGAAAAAAAACAAACAAATACGGTATCTCTTAAATAATTCTAGTACGCTTCTAAACCCATTTAGTCGCGAGTGAGTTCTGACAGTAAACCAGCCTAACCTAACCTTAACCAACCTAACCTACCCTCTGAGTTGCCACTGATGCCATGAGTCTCAGTAGGAAATTATTGTGGTGGGTTGCGAGAGTTGTAGTAATGGTGTTCAACGAGTGTTAGACAGGCTCTTGTTTACCCGCAGTGGTGAAGGCTCGCATTTTATACTCGGCGTACAAGTCGAGTACAAGTTCAAGTTAATGATAATGATAATAATGATTAGTAATAAAAATAATGATAATGGCAAGAAGAGAAATTAAACGAAAAGAAAGGAGGAGAAAAAAGAAAGGAGATAAGCAAGGTAATAGGCTCCCCTAAACGGCTCCATAAACAGCAGTGACTAAAATGATTCTGAGAAGTGGATAAAGGGGTAGGAGTAAAAAAAGAAGATAAAATAAAAAGAAAAGAAATAGGCTTTTACAAAGCAATGGCAGAGGCCACGTGGCTGCAGTACGGAGGAGGAGGAGGAGGAGGGGGAGGCAAAGAAAGAAAATTAGATTAGAAAAGAACGCGAAGATAAAAAAAAGGCTCTCTTAAATAGCCCACGGAATAACGGCAAAGGCATCGCGGCTGCAGTACGAAGTTCAGGGAAGTGAAGAAGGAAAACAAGAAGAAAATGAGAAAAGAGAGCAGTGGCAACAGGCCTCTCGATTGCAATGTAATTACGAAGTGGCGAAAGGAGAAGAAAAAATAAAATGTTAGGGGGACAAGATGTGAAGAACAAAGGCTCTTTTAAAGAAAAATTAGTAGTAGTAGAAGGAAAAGAAGAAAAAGGATAAAGGAGATACTAAACTAAAATAAAGTTTCTCCTAAACGACCCGCAGCGCGAAGGCAAAGGCCATGTGGCTGCAATGTGATTCCAAGAGAGGCACGGGGGCACAGTCGGCCCGGCCCATTAACAACTCCATTTGCCGCAAGTTCGCCCATGTGTCTCCTTCGCAACGGGGCTTCATTTAGCCTATTTTCATTACAGACGCCTTGTTCTGGTTGGGGCCAAGAGGGAGATGGAGAGAGGAGGGATAAAAGTGGAAGAAAAAGGTGGAAAAAGGAGTAGGAAGATCGTGTGTCTGAAAGGAAGAAAGAGTGGGAGAGGTGAGGGTGAGGGAGCGATAGAGGTGGAATAAGAGTGGGAGTGGAAGGGGGATTGGGATAAGGAGAGGGAGGGGGAGGAGAAAGGGAAGGGGAGAGGGGAGGGAAAAGAAAATGGAAATGGAAAGGAACATGAAAGGGAAGAAGAAGGACGGAAGAGGGTAGGGGGAAGAGAGAGCAAAGATAGGAACAGATACAGACATGCTAAAATAGAGACGGGTCAGAACGAGAAAGAAAAATTTCGGTGTATAGGTATGGAAATGAAGAAACAAAGATGTTGAAAATGAGGAAAAGATAAGTAAAAAAAAAGATAAAAGATGATAAGAAATGTGAGCCCAAAGAGTAATTTAAAAACCTTTCTCTTCAAAAACTGTAAGAAACATAAAAAAAAAAGACCATGATAATAGACAAGAAGATAACGACAGAAAAAAACAAACAAAAAAACGGGGAACAGAAACCAGCAAAAAGAAAATAAGAAAGATAAAAAAAACAGCAAAGGAAAAAGTAAGAGAAAAGAGGGGAAAAAACAAAAAAAGGAGTGGAGAAGGGATCATCTCCACCACACACACATTGCATCCTCGTGCTGGTAATCTCGCTCTGACCAAACAACCCTCTAAATTCAGCAACAAACAAAGCCAAAGGAACAACTACACTAAGAAGAGGTATCGACTGAAACATTAAGGCTGAGGGAAATACACTCATACATATACATATACACTGGCGTATACACGTACATGGCTATGTGTACGCTTGTATATGGACATGGATACGCGCACGCATACGAATACGAATGTGAATACGAAAACACACACACACACACACACACACACACACACACACACACACACACACACACACACACACACACACACACACACACACACACGCGCGCGCAAACTCACAAACACATGGACATTCTGTGTGTATGCGCTAGCTTGTCAACTAAACCAGGCAAGGATAATGCTTTGTGCTTGTAATTATGTAAATGAGGATGCACTTGTGTGTTCGATGTGGTTGCTTTGGAGATGAAAAGGGGCGGGGGGGTGCCGTGTTGGTCGGGTGGGTAAGGACATTTCGGAGAAATTGCATCATTGGTATTATTGATATTATTATTATCATGTCACCATTACCTCCACCACAATCGTCATCTTCTTCTTCCTTCTCCTCCTCAGCATCATCATCATAATCATCATGTTCTCATGATAGGAAAAAAAACGATAAATTACCCTATAGAGGAAAATAAAGAAGTAACGAAAATACGATAAACAGTGGAAGAGAAAGATAAATAGAATATAGAATTAGAAAGAGAAAGAAACAAGAACGTGTTGGAATGGAGAGGTAAGAAAATGCGAAGGAAGGATTGGAAGCAGAAACAGAGAGGAAATGGAAATTGGGGAACGGGGAGAGGGGAAGAGGCAACCCTGAGAGGAAGAAGGTTTAGAAACGTTAAGGGATATAGAGAGAGATTGAGAAATAGAGCGAGTGGAAGGGTGAGAGTGAGAAGAAGTGAGAAAGGTAGGAAGGATGAGAAAGAGTGAAAATGAGAGGGCAGGGAAGGTGAGTGAAAGTGAATGTGAGAGAAGTAGAAAGGGTGAAAAAGAAAATAAAAAAAGGGGGGAGAAGGATGAGTGAGACTGAGAGGATGAGAGAGATAGAGAGGGTGGAAGTGAGTTTGGTAGAAAGGGCGAGAAAGTGAAAACGAGAGAAAGGGACTGTTAGTGATGGTGAATGTAAAAATAAGATAGGTTAAAAGTGAGATCGGTAGAAGTGGTGGAAGAGAGTAAAACCGGGAAGGAAGAAGGATGAGTTAGACTGTATGTGAGAGAAGTAGCAGGTTGGGGGGCGGGGGTGAGAATGGTAGAAAAGATGGAAGAGTGAAAACCAGACAGAGGACTGGTTAGTGGGGGTGATTGCGAGAGAGGTATGAAGGGTGAGAGTGAGAACGAAAGTGGTAAAGGAAATATGAGGGTAAAAGTGGAAGTAAGAATAAGTGCAGGATCGGGATTTGGAGTGAAGGAAAGAAAAATGAGATGATGAGAGTGACGAAGCAAAATAAAAATAGGATATACGACAAACAGAGATGAAATGAAAAAGTTTTTAGCTCAGAGAGGGAGACCGAAAGAAACTTTACACGCAAGAAAACTCTCTACCCCCCTCCCCTCCCACACGAAAAAAAGAAAATTTAGAAAAAAAAATCCTGAAGCAGGACGAGAACGAACGAAAAAGAGCACGAGATGAAGGTTGCAGAAATTAATGACGAAAGGTGAAATAAGTCAATCAGTCCAGTCATTAATCTCGAGTCCCATCAGTTGTGACTGTTTGATGGAGAGGAATGACGTCATGGTCCACGGAGTTGATGCTGGACTGAAAGAGAGATGAGGAAAAGTTCAATGACCTGATATAACGAGCGGGAGAGATGATGAGAGTGGAAAAGGGGGTGGGGGTGAAGGGAGATCGAGGGGGAGGGGGGAAAGGGTGGGAGAAGAAGGGGAAGGCAGAGTGAGGAAGGAGGGGAGGGAGGTAGAGGTGAGGAAGAAGGGGAGGGTGAGTGAGGATGAGGAAAAAAAGTGAGGGTGAGGGTGAGAACGAGCCTGAGGGTAAGAGGGAGGATGAAAGTGAGAGTGAGAATCTATTAAAACAGATAGAGAAAGAAATGGATAGAAGAAGGAAAAGCAAAAATTGTTTAAGAAGAAAGAGAATATGTAAACGAAAAAAACGAAAAAAAAAAGACAGAAAGGGAACGAGAGATAAAACTCGCGTTCACTTCCGACAGCGCTCAGTTAGTGTACATCTCCCCTTCACCAGTTTTGTTTAGAGGATCAAATATCGGATACAGATTTCCTCCACGTTTGTCTAGTTTTTTGTCCTCTCTCTCTCTGTTTGTCTGTCTGTCTGTCTGTCTGTCTGTCTCTCCCTTCCTCTCTCTCTCTCTCTCTCTCCCTCTGTCTCTCTCTCTCTCTCTCTCTCTCTCTCTCTCTCTCTCTCTCTCTCTCTCTCTCTCTCTCTCTCTCTCTCTCTCTCTCTCTTGCTTTCTGTCTGTCTGTCTGTCTCTCCCTTCCCCCCCCCCCTCTCTCTCTCTCTCTCTCTCTCTCTCTCTCTCTCTGTGTCTCTCCCTCCCCCCCCTCTCTTTCTCTCTCTCTCTCTCTCTCTCTCTCTCTCTCTCTCTCTCTCTCTCTCTCTCTCTCTCTCTCTCTTGCTTTCTTTACTTTTTATTTAAATAAACTGTTGCAGGTTTATTATTCTTTTATTTGCCTCACTTCAGCTGTAGTGTGCAATCTGTTATTTCTAAATTCAAAATGTCAAGGCATTTTTTGTAAGAATTTTGTAATAAAATTTAATTCTCTCTCTCTCTCTCAATATATATATATATATATATATATATATATATATATATATATGTATATATATATTTATATATATGTATATATATATATGTATATATGTGTGTGTGTGCGTGTGTGTGTGTGTGCGTGTGTGTGTGTGTGTGTGTGTGTGTGTGTGTGTGTGTGTGTGTGTGTGTGTGTGTGTGTGTGTGTGTGTGTGTGTATTAATGTATATTGTTATTTATATGTATATGTATATGTAAGTATATACATATATTAATATATATATATACTTATATATGTGTGTGTGTATATATGTGTGTGTATATATATATGTATATTTATATATATAT
>NC_061841.1:10120088-10127588 GCF_019202785.1 Penaeus chinensis
GAGAAGAAGAAGGAGAGAAGAAGATTAAAAAAAAAAGAAAGAGAAAGAAGAGGAGAAGAAGAGAGATGAAGAGAGAAGAAGTAGGAGAAGAAAAGGAGAAGGAGAAGAGGAAAAAAGGAGAAGAAGGAGGAGAGAGAAAGAAAGGGAGAGAAGAGGAGGAAGAAGAGGAGAAGAAAAAGAGGAGGAGAAGGAGGAGAGGAGAAGAGGAGGAGGATTAGGAGGAGGAGAGAGGGGAGAGGAGGAGAGAGGGGGAGGAAAAGGGAAAGGGGGAAGAAGAGAAAGAAGAGGAGGAAGAGGAGGAAAAAAAAAGGGAAAAGGAAGAGGAAGAGGAAGAGGAAAGAGGAAGAGAAAAGAAGAGAAGAAAGGGAAAAGGAGGAGGTGGAGGAGGAGGGAGGAGAGAGGAGGAAGGAGGGAGGAGGGGAGAAGAGAAAAAATAAGAAGAAGAAGAAGAAGAAAAGAAGAAAAAGAAGAAGAGGAGAAGAGGAAGAGGGGAAAAGGAAGAAGAAGAAGAAGAAGGGAAAAGAAGAAGAAGGGAAAAAGAAGAAAGAAGAAGAAGAAGAAAAAGAATAAAGAAGAAGAAAAGAAAAGAAGAAGAAGAAGAAAAAGAAAAGAAGAAATGAAGAAAAAGAAAAAGAAAAAAAAAGAAATAATAGAAAGAAAAAAAAAAAAGAAGAAGAAAAAAAAAGAAAAACGAAAAGAAAAAAAAGAAAAAAGAAGAAAAGAAAAAAGAAAAAAAAGAAGAAGAAGGAAAAAAAGAAGAGGGAAAGATAAAGAGGAAAGGAAGAAAGGAAGAAAGAAAAGAAGAAAGAAGAAAAGAGGAAAAAAGAAGAAAAGAAAGAATGAGAAGAAAAAAAGAAGAAAAAAAAGAAAAAAAGGGAAAAAGAAAAAAAGAAAAAAAAGAAAAAGAAAAGGAAAAAGAAAAAGAATAAAAAAAATAAAACGAAAAGTAACGGAAATAGAAAGAAGAAGACTAGAAAAAAAGAAAGAAAGAAAAAGAAAAAGAAAAGAAAAGAAAAGAAAAGAAAAAAAAGAAAAAAAAGGGAAAGAAAAAGTAAGAAAAGAAAAAAAAGAAAAGAAAGAAAGAAAAAGAAAAAGAAAAGAAAAAAAAGAAAAAAAAGAAAAGAAAAGAAAGAAAAAAAAGAAAAGAAAAGAAGAAAAAGAAAAGAAAAAGAAAAAAAAAAGAAAAGGGAAAAGAAAAGAAGAAGAGAAAGAAAAGAAAAGAAGAAGAAAAAAAGAAGAAGAGAAAGAAGAAGAAAAAAAAGAAGAGAAGAAAAAAGAAAAAAAAAAAGAAGGGGAAAGAAGGGAAAAGGGAAAAAAGAAGAGAAAGAAAAAGAAGAAGAGAAGAAGAAAAAAAAAAGATGGAAAGAAGAAGAAAAGAAGAAAGAAAGAAAAGATGAAGAAGAAGGAAAAAGAAAAAAGAAAAAAAGAAGAGAAAGAAAAGAAAAGAGGGAAAGGAAAGAAGAAAAAGCATTGCAAAGGAATGTCACCGGCGCTGGAGGGACTCGGGGTGGACGTAGAGAAGGGAGTAATGACGATGGACGTAGGAAGCATGTGATGGGTGGAATGAATAATGTAACGAGGATACAAATGGGGGGAAATGGGTGTATTGGAGAGGATGAGGGAGAGGGGGAGGGAGAGGGAAAGGGGAGAGAGGGAGAAGTGTAGGGTAAAGGGGAGGAGAGTAGAATGTGGAGGGAGAGGGATAGGAAGGAGAGGGAGAAGGGGAGGGAAAAGGGGAGGGAGAGGGAGATGGAGGGAGAGGGAGAGGGAGAGGGAGAGGGAGAGGAGAGGGACCGGAGTGGACGTAGAAGAGGATAAAGACGAGGACGCAGGAGGATGATGATGAGAATGAACAACTTAATGAGAGGAAAGGGATAAGTGAGGTCTTGAGAGATGGGGGAGACGGAGAGGAAACAGTGCGGATGGGAGTGAAGTGGAAGCGAAGTGAGAGGGCAGTAGTGAAAAGGGAAGGTGATGGGAGTAAATAAGATTGCATGTAGATTAGAAGGAACAAATGAAAAAAGGAGATGTAGAAGGAGAGAAAGAGGAAAGAAGAGGAAGGATGAAGAGGAGAAGAGGAGGAAAGAAAGGAGAGTATTGGGCGGATGGGAAGCTGAAGGGAGAGGGAAGGTAGAAGTAGAAGATTGAGTGAGTGAGTAAGTGAGGGAAAAGGCAGGTCAGTCCATCCTCAGGTCAGTCAGGTCAGTCAAGTCAGATCATAGTGCAGTCAGTCATCATCCAGTCAGTCATCAGTCAGTTCAGTCAGTCAGTCAGTCAGTCAGTCAGTCAGTCATTCACACAAACAGACTGACTGCCTGACTTGACTGACTGACTGACGACTGAACCTACAGACTACAGACAGACAGACAAACAAACAAATAAACAGACAAAGGAGAAGGAGAGAGAATGAGTCAGCCAGCCGGCAGTGTCCGGCATGGAAAAAATAAAGAAAACAATAACAAAAGCAACACAAAAAAAACAAAAGAAAAAAAAATATATTTCATCCTTCCCCTTGTCAGCAAATATTTGTGTTGCATGTGAGATCTCGGCCGGGCAGGTTGGGGGGTGGGGGGTTGGGCAGAGGGAAGGGAATGGCAGAAGGAAGGGGGGGGAGGGGCAGAGGGAAGGGGGGCAGAGGGAGGGGAGGGGCTGGCTACCGTGCAGGACACAGACAGGTTATTGCTTTGCGGGATTCGTGGTGAGGGATCGAGTGCATGGCGGCGCCTTGTCTTCCTTTAAGGGAAGGATAGGGGAGGGAGGCGGGGAGGGATAGGAATAAGGCGTGGGCGGGATAGGGGAAGGAACGGGGAGGTATACGGAAGATAGGTAAGGCGTGAGGAGGGATAAGGGGAAAGAGTGGATGAATGGCCAGGATAATGGGACGGGGGTGGTGGAAGAATAGAGGGAAGGAGTTAAGATGGAAGAGCGAGGGATAAGAGAAGGAGGAGGGATAGGTGAGTGGGGAAGGATAGTGAAAGTAGTAGGGGGAGGGATAGGGGGAGGGATAGGGGGTAAAGGGTGGAGAGAGAAGTGAGAGGAGGAAGGGTAATAGAAGCTGTGAATGCAATCAATGCAAGAAAACAAAGGAAAAGTGAGATTATGGAAAAGTTTGTCTCCTACAAATAGTATGAGACGAGAGAGAATAAAAGAAACAGGGGAATGGACGAGGTTTAAACAAAAGGTGGATAGGAAAGAAGGAGGGAGGCAATATAGAAAGATGCAGGGAAGTGTAAAAATAAGAGGGGAGAAAAGAATAATGGAAAAAAATAGGCAAGATAAAGAAGACGAGGGGAATGTTAGCAAAAGAAAACTCAACAGAGAAGCAAACAGAAAACAGAGACAACAAGATAGATAGAAAGAAAAGAAAAAATCCTAGGAACTCAAATACACATATGCTCACACACACCCGCTCGCTCTCTTTTGTCACTGCCAGTGTTACTGTCATTCTCACTTTCACCCTTACCCTCATCCTCATCCTCACCCTCTCCCTCTCCCTCACCTTCATCCTCATTCTCATTCTCATCCTCTCACTCTCACTCTCACTCTCTCTCTCTCTCCCTCTCCCTCTCTCCCTCTCTTCCCTCTCTCCTCTCCCTCTCCCTCTCCCCTCTCTCCCCCCCCCCCCCTCTCCTCTCCCTCTTTCTCCCCCCTCCTTCCCACTCCCTCTCCTCTCTCTCTCCTCTCTCTCCTCTCTCTCCTCCCTCCGCTCCCTTCTCGTACATTCTCTCTTCTCGCATCTCATCTCTCTTTCGTCTCTCCTCTCTCTCTCTCCTCTCTCTCTCTCTCTCTCTCTTCTCTAACTCACCCACTCCACCCCCTCACCACACTCACCCAATCACCCATCACCCCCCCCACCCACCCACACACCACACACACACACACACATACACACACACACACACACACACACACACACACAACTCACACACACACTCACACACACCACACCCAAACACACACACACACACACACACACACCTACACTAACGTACTAGGCACTCCGAAAAACCTCTGGCGTACAAACCCACGAGTAAGTCTAAACATGACGGAGGAAGTCCGTAGAGTTTTGATGGATCAAGACCGAGCACGTACCAGGGGGAAGCAGGTTGGGGAGTTGGGGGAAGAAGGGTTTTTGGGGGAAGAGAGGTTGGGGGGGCGTGGGTCAGTGAACTTTTCATCACCTTTCTCGAGTGCTGTTATCGAGAGATGACCGATGACCTCTGCTGTGGTAATCAGGTAATGTCAGAAATTCCAGAAAGTGTAAAGAGAGAGCGGGAGGCGAGCGAGCGAGCGCGAGAGAGAAAAGAGAGAGAGTAGAAGAGAAGAGAGAGAAGAAGAGAGAGTAGAGAGATAAGGAGAGAAAGAGAGAGAGAGGAGAGAATAAGAGAACAGCGAGAGAGAACGACGAGAGAAAAAGCGAGAGAGAGAGAGAGAGAGAGAGAGAGAAGCGAGAGAGAGAGAGAGAGAGAGAGAGAGAGAGTGAGAGAGAGAGAGAGAAGAGAGAGGGAACGAGAGAGAACGAGAGAGCGAAATAGAGAGCGAGAGAGGGAGAGAGGGCAATAGCGAACGAGGCGCAAGGTGCCAAGCAGCCGAGCCATGATTGCCTCGCAGCGGAGTTTAAGGCCATTATTGACCGCAAAGGAACCCTCGCGTGCGTGAATTGCAACGGCGCCTCGTGCATATTTCAACGCGGTCGTGTTGCATGTTTTTGGCGCGGGCGGCGGCTTAGGGCTGTGCCGGGAAGGCCGCGAAGTAATGGCAATAAAGAAGTTAAGGAAAATGGTAATAAAATGGAAGGATCTGGATTTATTATTATTTTTATTATTATTTTTTTTTTTTAAATTGTTTTATTATTATATTATGTTGTTTTTTTTAAATATTTATTATATTATAATTTTTATTTTTAAACTAAGTAGTATTGTGAAAATATCATATTACCTTATTTTATTATGATCATTTTTATTATGCTTTCAAGCAACGGGTTTTTAAATGTAATAAAATTTCAAATCACCCTTTCTTAAAAACTTGATTTTCGGTTGGATTCCACGGATCCGTCTAGTTACTGTTATTGTTGTTATTATTAAATGTTTTAAAACATATGTATTGATTATATAATGAAGTCCAGTCAATTATTGGCTTTTATATTCGTGCTTTTGATAATGATAATGAGTATGTCATCAATAATGATAATGATAATGCTGAGTTATAAGAGTAATTATTAGATTAAAAGGTTGTAATTATAATGATGATAATTATAATAATGACTATGATGATGAGAATAGGAATGATACTAGGAATAAAAGTACTAATTTAATATTTGATAATGAAAAAAAATGAGATTGGTAAGATAAAATAATGATAATATTAATAAAATAAAATAAAATATTAATAAAATAAAATAAAATAATAATAATAATATAAGAAGAAGAAAAGAAAAAGAAGAAGAAAATTAAAATGAAAATATTAATAGTAATAAATATAGTAATAATATAATAGTTTTGATGAATGATAATACAATAATAATATAATAGTTAATATTGATAATTTGATTAATAGATAAAAAATATTGATGATTATGATGATGAGATGTGAAAAATTTAGATATGATGACGATGAAAATTAATGATAATAGTATAATAGGAGAAATAATAATGAGTGTGATAAAGAAATGATAATAACAACGTCAAACAAACAGACAAACAAAAAAAAAAAAAAGAGAATACATAGTCAGAAAAGGAAATGGCACTGGAGTGCCGCCTGTCCCTGCAGCTGTTGCAGCTGCAACATTAAGACAGCCTGATAAATAATTTGTTATTGAAAAGCATAATTATTAATGGCGATGATCAATAGCATGATGTGCGGGAGCGCCGGTTTTCATTTAATTTGTTTGTCTCATTTGGTAATTAGTTTATGATAATTACTGTCATAATTTCGTAATTGCTGGCCTTGCTGTCCCAAGTTTGTGAATTTCTTATCTTTTTTATTTATTTTTGTTTTGAGATGATAGTTATTTTCCACGGTAATTAACACTTTTCTGTCTACCTGTTATGCTTTCTTCCATTTATCCCTCTGTATCTTTCTCGTATTATTAATATTTGATATTTTCCTCACTTGTGAAGATACAAGGCTGGTAGTCTCATCTTTTATAATATATATAAAATTTTTTTTTTTGTAATTCCCTGCGAATGAAATCTCTCAATCACACGAGGGCATTCTAACTGACATGAAGTGTATCTGTCCGTTCGTGTAGCGAAAAGAATGCGGGTGAATCCAGGTGAATCCGCGCCGAGTTCATATAGGAACGAGGAAGTGTCAGACTGGATTTGAAATAACTTTTGGAACGTGATATTTGAATTTGTTATTCGTAGCTGTGATTAGGTGCTCATGTTGGGGAGATAGTGCGAGATTGATATCGTTATGGGAGGGGTTAGAGCCGCGAAAGCCGGTGTCTGTGAGGGAATTTATTTCGAAATTTTAGTCTGTAGAATAATAGTATTATAAAAACACCATCACTGCTATTACCACCACCATTATCACCATCACTATCACCACCACCAACCATCAACCACCACCATCAAAACCCCCAAACCACCAACCACCAACCACCAACCACCAACCACCAACCACCAACCCTCAACCAAACCCCACCACCAACTACCACCCCCACCCCCAAACCCCCCCCCAAACCCCAAACCCTTAACAACACCACCATCGCAACCCCTACCCCCCCCCTACGCCCACCCCATTTACCATCAACACCATCACCACCCCCACCAACCACCACCACCACCCACACGCCCACCCCTACCCCCACCAACCATTACCACACCAAACCACCACCACCCACCACCACTGTCATTATCATGTCCATTATCGTTAACATAGCAAAGCCAATCGAGAGTGACTGCTATCAGATATGATTGGGTGCATTGTTACTGGCAGTGAGTATTTCCGCCGATGAATAGACCCTTGAAAGTATGAAGAAGGAATAAGGGAAAGCATTCAGAATTAGTTTGTATTATTTTGTGAAAAATTACTGTAAAAAAACAAAAACAAACAAACAAAGCGGAACAAAGAAAATAACGTTTCCTTGTTTATTTTTGTTGTTAGTATAATAAGTACTACGTCTCTTGTGGGTGAAAAAATGTTTAAAGTGAGGTTCGTACGTATATTAATTTTTCAAAATGATATTAGTCTGTCGAGAAGTTAGTTTGTTAGTTGTTCTCGAACATGTTGAAACTTGTTTTAATCTAATGGAAACTTGTTAAGTAGTTGCATCAGCCTGTAACAAGTTATTACTACGTAATTAATGTTTTTATTAGTTTCTTATGGTAATTAAGAATGGAATAAGTGATGTTTTTATTAAAAAGGCAAAGCAAATAACGTATATATAAAATAAAAGATTAATATATATTTATATTTTCTATTTATTACTGATCAACTTTGTTTTTTATAAATGTCTATAGTTTCTTGGTGTCTTTTCGCGACATCGATTTATTA
>NC_061841.1:10137588-10140088 GCF_019202785.1 Penaeus chinensis
CTGAGAAAAAAAAACACAATAGAAAAGGAAAGGACAAACAAAGGCCGATAAAAATACAAACAGAAACAGGTGAGAGGAGATAGAGAGAAACAGAGACACATACATACAGACAAAAAACAAACAAACAAAAAAAAAAAAAAACGCCAAAACAGATGAGCCAAAATAGAAGAAAAAAAACCCACAAAAAAAGAACAGATATACAGATAACACCCCCCCCCCAAAAAAAAAAAAAAGAAGAAAAAAAAAAGATGAAAAAAAAGAAGAACAGGAGGAGAGACAGAGAAAAACCGAAAGTTCAAGAGACGAGAGAAAGTGAAAGTCATAAGCCGGGCGCGTTGGGTTAGCCTTATCTGAGAAACTTGAAGACAAAAGTTTGGGTCGACCTCCTAGGAGACACCTCGGGCTAATTCTTGTTTTTTTTTGTTTTTGTTTTCGAGAAATGAAAGCGAACTCTTGTTTTTTTCTGTGGGGGGTGTGATGGTGCATTGGGTGGGCGGAGGCGAGAGGAATTTGCATGTGCATTTTTTTCATTATGGATAAAGTTTGTTGTCGACCTTCAGGCGGTCAAGGTAGGTCAGAGTTTGAGCTGCTGGGTCTTGTGGCGGTACTGTTCTTATTATTATCATTATAATATTAATGATAATGGAGATAATAATAATAGTAATAATGCTAATAATATTGATAATAATACTGATAATTATAATGATATAGCAATGATAATGAATACTATTATTTTCATTATTATTATTATCATCACCATCACTATCATCATCATCATCACCATTATCACCACCACCACCACCACCACCACCACCACCACCACCATCACCATCACCATCACCATCACCATCACCATCACCATCACCATCACCATCACCACCACCACCACCACCACCACCACCACCACCACCACCACCACCACCATCACCACCACCATCACCACCACACATCATATCATATCGATAAGAACTTTTCCCTCCATTTTCCCTCCATGGTACTCTCACTCACTTTTTCTTCAACCTCGGTTCTTAACATTATCTTGCGAGATGACAGACGAGGGAAGTCATTCATCAAGTTATCATCTTAATTACTTCATATAATCATTTCCTTCGACGTGAAAGGGCCACGGTAATGCATTTTTTTCATTCTTGAATGGGGGGGGGGGGGGGGGGTAGGAGGCAGGGGGACGGCAGGCGAATGTGGTCATGACTCGCGTTTAATTATTAACGGGAGGGGGAGGGGGGGGGGTTATTATTCTTTCCTATTTTCTGGTATTATTTTCTCTATTTGTCTGTTTATTCTCTGTTTCTTAGTTTTTTGTTTATTCTGGGCTTCTTTATATATTTTTTGTATTTATCATATTGTCACTCAGTTTCTATTGACCTATTTGCCTCTTTTTATATGTTTATTCAATTGCCTGTTTATATGCCCATTTGTTTTGCTGTCTGTCCACATCTTTATCCATTTATTTATTTATACATAGCTGTCGCTCTCCAGCAAGTTAATTTATCCGTCAGTCTATCCATTCTAGTTGCCTATTGATTTAATTATTCATTCATTCGCCTTACTCTTTATTTATTAATGTGTTTGCTAATAATATGTGTATCTAATATATATATATATATATATATATATATATATATATATATATATATATATATATATTTTTTTTTTTTTTTTTTTTTTTTTACACACACACACACACACACACACACACACACACACACACACACACACACACACACACACACACACACACACACACACACACACACATATATGTATATATTTATATATATGTATATATATATATTGATATATAACTTTTATTGTACGTGTATGCCTGCCTATTTGTGTGTGTGTTAATGTATGTCTACCTGTTAATGCATTTATTTCGGTAAATGTACGTGCAATAAATTGATGTCTTTTTCACGTATTTCTGTCAATATATGAAAACACGCATACATTTTTTTCTGCAACTTGGTGTGTGTGTGTGTAATGGCGACATCGACTGAGGGAGTTGGCATATATATGGCCTCGAACCCTTTGTTTGAGGGCGTTGAATCCCCCTCTGTGTCTTTTGTCTACCTGCCGTCCTATGGAAAGTATGAAACCTTATTTTCCACCATTTTTTGTTGCACGTATATGTATTTTTGTTTTTCTTTTCCTGGTTTTGTAATTTTGTAATATAGTAAATGCTTTTATTCGCATTTTTTTAATTCATGTTTTATTACGTTTTATTTTTGTATTGTTTTCCTATGAGTGATTACGTAACAAAGAAATACGACCTATAGAACATCTATATGTATTATTCATAAAGAATTACGCTTGAACTCGACGTTCTGTGTGTGATCTCTCGTTCGAGCAAAGATTTACAGCGTTTTTGTAACGTCACGCATTCCCCCGTCTGCAGCCGGATTATCTCCCGCTTGAAACGTGGGATCAGGGTTTCGTTGTGTTGGATGTATGTGTTGGCGTGATGCAGCGTCGGTGTATTTTT
>NC_061841.1:10147588-10155088 GCF_019202785.1 Penaeus chinensis
ATCATTATCATTTGCATCATCGTTATCATTAGCATCATCATTATCATCATAATCATAATGATGATAGTAATGATTATGATAACAGTAATAATAGTTATTATTATTATCATTATCCCCGTCGCCATCATCTCATCCTCAATCATCAAGATCATATCATAATCATTGTCTATATATTGTTTATATATGTATACATATAAATATATATATATATATATATATATATATATATATATATATATATATATATATATATATATATATTACATATATTTTCTTCAGCAGTCTTCGTGTTTAAAGATGAGGCAATGATTTTTATACCGACCGGGAAATAGATCAGTAGACAGATAGGTAGATAGATAGATCAATCAAAAACATATTAGCGTTGGTAAATCTTGTTTTATCCCCTTTTGAAAACCAATACGAATCTCGTAAAAAAACAATCTTATTCGGAAAAAAAAACAAAAACAATGAAAACAGGAACAAAAGCACAAAAAATAAATCTCAAAATCTCTGGGATCTAGCTAAAGGTGGGGGGAGGAGAGGGGGGTGGTGTGGGGGAGAGGGGCATTTTATATCGCTTATGTGTGGTGTAATATATGCAAGGGAAGGACGGGTGAGGTGCAGGATTTTCATCATCATTATTGTCATCGTTATTATCATTTATTTTTTTGTTTTTTTGGTTTGTCAGTAGTTGCATTCACGTAATTGCATATGCATACCCATATCCACACTCACAATCACACTCACTCACATGGATAAGACAGAGGGCGAGGAGGAAGAGAAAAAGAAAGAAAGAGGGAAGTGAAGGGATAGGGAGAAATCAGATGAAGTGTCAGTGAGATAAAAGACCGGTTGGCAGATAGATAGGGAGGATTAAGAGAGAGAGAGAGAAAGAGAAACAGAAAGAGAGACAGACAGACAGAGACAGACAGACAGACAGACATACAGGCAGACAGACAGACAGACAGACAGACAGGCAGACAGACATTCAGAGAGACAGACAGACAGAGAGAGACAGACATTCAGAAAGCCAGACAGACAGACAGAGAAATAAACGAAAAGAAAAACAGAGACCAGTACGCAGCTTATAACTCATCAAACACATAGAAACAAATAAAAAGCAACCAAACTCGCAAAAACACCCCGCTGGAAAACACGTTGCGGCAGCCTTTGACAATTGTTCACGGAATAATTGGCAAGCACGAACGAAAACACGGAATACACAATATCCGGCAGCCACCAGCTCGGAAATGATTCATCAGCTGATACCATGTTTGTATTCATTTCTGGGTATAAATAATGGATTGGAGCGGTGGGGGGGGGGGGGGGGTCGTTCCGGTTGGAGGGGGGGAGGTATGGTGGGAGGGGTATTAGGTAGGGGGTTAGATGGGGAGGGGAGGGGGTGGTTGGGAGGAAATTGTTATAGGTGGGTGGGATAGAGGGAAAAGGGAGGTTAGAGGTAGGTGGGTTAGAGGGGAAGGGGAGGCTTAGAGGTGGGTGGGTTGAGGGTATAGTGAGGAGGGACGGGTGTGAGATGGGTGGGGTAAAGAGGAAGGGAAGGGAAGAGGTTTGTGGTTAATGGGGATGCGAGGGAAGCAAGGGGGAAAGGGGAGGAAGGGGAAGGGTAAATGGGAAGAGAGGGGAAGCTGTTGATAGGTAAAGGGGGAAGGGAGGAGGTGGGATGGTGGGTAAAGGGGAAGGTGGGGTAGGTGGGGTGGTGGGCATGAAAGCGTGGGAGGTGGGTTGGTGGGTAGGGAAAGGGGAGGGGAGGTGGTGTAAAGTGAGTGAATGAATGAGATAAGGGTAAGTGGATGATGCAAGTGGGGTAGATTGGGAAAAGGGAGGAGGTAAATGAGAGAGAGAGAGAGAGAGAGAGAGAGAGAGAGAGAGAGAGAGAGAGAGAGAGAGAGAGAGAGAGAGAGAGAGAGAGAGAGAGAGAGAGAAAGCAGGTACGCAGGACCCCCCCCCCCCTCCAAGGGAAAGAAAAACATTAAGAAACGGATTCCTTTGTGAACAATTTCCTCGCTCCTTCGAGTGTCTCTCAGATGCCAAGGAAGTGTCAGAATTATGACATACTCATAAAACATCTGGGGAAATCTTTTGAAATTAATACTAAAAAAGGAAGAAAAGTTAAAGAAAAGAAGACACCAGAAGGCCACTGAAAAAATAATAAGCTCAAGAAAGAAAGTGGGAAGATGACGTGCATTATTTCACCTTCTTGAGAAATTCATGTTCACGTGTCAACGGCTCTGTGCGCAAGATGGTCTTTCCCCTTAACCCCCCCCCCATTTATCTCCCCTTGGCTCTGTCCATTTCTCTCCCTTTGGCCCTTTGGGTCTCTCCATTTCTCTCCCTTTGGCTGTGTTCATTTCTCTCCCTTTGGCTCTGTCCATATATCTCCCTTTGGCTCTGTCCATTTCTCTCCCTTTGGCTCTGTCCATTTCTCTCCCTTTGGCTCTGTCCATTTCTCTCCCTTTGGGTCTCTCTCCCTCCGAGGGCCTGTACCCGCCTTCCCTCCACTGGTTCTCTCCCTATGGCACTCCATTTACCCCCCATGCCCCTTTTCTCCCTTTTCCAGATAGTCCATCTTCTTCCTCCCTTCATTGCTCGCCCTATGACACTCCCTTTTTTCTCATCCTTTCCCTATTTCTCTCTATGGTACTCTCCCCTCCCCCCGTAACCCTACCTCTCTCTAGTCTTTTGCTAACTCCCCTTTATTTTTACCTATGGCACTCCTTTCTTTTCATTCCTCCCCCACTTCATTCCCCTTTACCTTTCCCCTCCGCACCCTTTCCTCCCCACTGCCCACTTCCCCAGAGCATCCTCTTTCCCTACCCAGCCTCTAACTCACTCACCTCAAACTCCCTCTCCCCGGCAGGTACTGTACCTCTACCGCCCCCCCCCCTCCCCTCCCCTCCCATTCGCTTTCCTAACCCCCTTTCCCTGTTCCCCTTGTCTAGCCCCTCCCCCCCGTACCCCTTTCCTAGCCCCTCCACCCCGTTCCCCTTTCCTAGCCCCTCCCCCCGTTCCCCTATCCTCCCCCCTCCTCCTCCCTCTCCCTAATCGTAAATCCCACGTGACTCACCGCGTAACAAATCTTGGCTGACGTCACGATGTAAAATTGTGTTCAAATTCAACGGTTTTTTTGGTTTCTATTTTTTTCATTTGCTGATGCTCTTGACGTTTCTGCGTGTGTGCATAATGATAAATATTCCCCCCTGTCCCCCCTTTTCAGTGTTGAAATATATCACTTGTCTCGAGAAATTTTGCTGTTGGAGAGAAGAGATTTAAACCCTCCTTTTCTTTTTTAGTGTGTTGTTTTATCTTACAAAATCTTTGATTACGTTCCATATAACTACAATCCGATCTTATTAAACTAATACATGATTTACTGATATCAATAATACAAGCTTCAGGAAAATGCAAAATAAGAATAAGATAATGACAACAGAGAGTACCCCCAAGACTAGCAGGCGCAACCTCGCGTGGCCCTTTAGACACAGGAAGCAACGGCTCGATATTCGTCTACTGCAGAGCGTTCCTCATGGCTGGATCGCCCCGCCTTCTGCAACGCCCGTGCATGTGATCGCTGTTATTGCAGGCCGGGGAGGACGACTGCGTTGCTGCCGTTATGGAGTCCTTTATTGACGTTGTTCGATTATTGTCGTATTGGTTTACGGAGAGTTTATTTCTTATAGAGATGATGCGGTCTTTGTGGAGTTTAGGGGAGGGGGGGGAGGGAGGGGCTCAGGCGCACTTCCCCTTCTTACACAGATGTGCATATACACATACGCATACACACACGGATGTGCACATATACAAGCGTATACACACATAGACGCACAGACGCGTGGACGTGCATATATACAGACACACACGCACACAAACAGACACACACGCACAAAGAAACAAAGAAACAGACAGGCACACACCCAAACCACAGCAGAAACGCCAAGATGGAGAGACAAAGAATCTTACAATCCCTCCCCCACCCCCACCCCCACCCCCCTTCACATCCCTCTGGCATGTGAGTACAGCTACAGAAGGAGAGGAAAAAAACAGATTTCGTCCCCTTGGAGTGCGCGTGTTGTCAACCTCAATAAACAAGTATTCTCTAGAGGGGGGGCAAACGGGTGAGGAGAGAGGAAGGGGAAGGGAGGGGGGAGGGAGGGAAGGAAAAGAGGGGGGAGGGAAAGAAAGAAGGAGGGAGGGAGGGAGGGAAGGGAAGTGAAAGAGGTGAGAGAGAGAGAGAGAGAGAGAGAGAGAGAGAGAGAGAGAGAGAGAGAGAGAGAGAGAGAGAGAGAGAGAGAGAGAGAGAGAGAGAGAGAGATTAAAAACAAGAAAGAGGAAGTGAGGAGGGATAGGGGAAATGGGAGGAGAAATTGAGAAGAGATTGAAAGGGGAGAATGAAGTGAAGTAAATAATTGGGAGAGAGAGAGAAAAGAGAGAAAGAGAAAGTGAAAGAGAGACAAGGCACAAGAAAGAAAATAAAGCAAAACTAGAAGAAAAGAGAGAGATAAGAAGTCACATTAACTAACAGAGAGACGGTGTGTTTTCGGGAAGTGACCAAGAGAACCCAAATAGACTGCAAGGTAGGCAGCGACAAACGAAATAGATATTCGAGCGAAGACTTCTTCCTACTTGCGATAGCGCTTTCTCGTTACACTTCCATCCGCCAGTGTGGACGAACAATCCAATTAAAACTTCCTTCAGCGAGCGAAAATGGTAATCAATTTAGCGCTAGCGTCATCAGACAGATGCGTGCGTATGTGTGCATACATTTCTCCATTAGTGCAGCGCGGACTTCACTTCGACACTGGAGATAATGCATATATTCATGATACAGTGTTCGGGTTGTTAGGTATTGGGATGTCGGCCCATTATCCACTTTATACGCGCAGATAAATTCCACTTTGGGGAGCGATCTATTTAATGACGTTGACTCGTTCCATTTAACTTGAAAAAAAAAGAAAAAAAAAAGTAGGAAAGGGAAAAAGGGAAAGACGCCGTTTGGCCGTTGGACGTGAATAAAATAGACTGGCAGGACAAATTTACTTCAGCCCCTTCGGCTGTTAAAGCAATAAAACTTCGAAGATCTAGAGAGAGTGGGACAGGCCGAGCGGGCAAGAAATACACGAGTCTCCCTTGTTATCCTGACAGGTCCGTTTTCTTTATTGTGTTGAAGATGGAAAGTGGTTGTGGCTTGAGTACTTTCATGCATGTAATATTGGCTCTTTATAAAATGCAGCGTTTATATGGCGTGGGCTTTTGGGAATTATAGGGTATTTCTCTTTGCTTTGCTTATGCTGCGTTTAAATGCAATTTGAGTTATGAGAATAACTGGGATATCTTTCTGTTGGTCGCATATTGGTCTGTTCCTTGCTTGCTATTCTTTGTCTTATTTGGCTATTTATCCTGCTATTCTTTGTCTTATTTGGCTATTTGCCGTGGTCTCTTTTATTTATTTATTTCTCTTCTCTGTGTATCAAAGATGTCAGTTTGTCAGACTCTTGCTTATTTTGTCTGTCTTACCCTGTCCATTTCTCGCCTTGTTTTACCCTACGCATATCACTTTTTTACTTCATGTTTGTTTGTCTTGTCTTGCCATCTTACTGTCAGTCTGCGTGTCTGTTTACCTTTCCGCCCATTTCCCAATTTGTAATTTTGAGCAAATGAACACTGGGTCTCCCCTTCCCTCGCCCCTCCCAGCCGGCTCTTTCCACGTTGCACCAAGCTTAATTTCGCATTGTCCATCCTCAGCATTACGTAGTCTTTCCTTTTCCCTCTGGAGTTTAGCTAGCCCCCTTCTCCCTCGTTCCCTTTTATTCCATAATCTCCACCCCTACTCATCTCCCATCTCTACCCTCCGCTAGTGCTCGCTCATGCCCTCCCCCCCCCCTCCTATACTTCACCAATCCCTCAGTTCCCTTCCCCCTACCCCTCACCCTCCATTCCCTTTCTCACGCTTCTTTGCCTTCCCCATTTCCTTATCCCATCCTCTATTCCTATCCTTACCCTACCCCTTCCCTTTCCCCCTCCCTACCCCATCTCTTAACCTCCCCTACCCCCCCTTTTCCTCCCTACCTCCCCTTCCCCCCTTTCCTCCCTACCTCCCCTTCCCCCCTTTCCTCCCTACCTCCCCTTCCCCCCCTTTCCTCCCTATCTCCCTTCCCCCCTTTCCTCCCTACCTCCCCTTCCCCCCCTTTCCTCCCTACCTCCCCTTCCCCTCCCTCCTCCTCTCCTCCCAACCTCCCCCTCCCCCTCTCCCTCTCCCATTCGCGAGCGTTTTTTGATATACAAGGACAAGCCATGAAAATTCAACAAGAGCGCGGAAATTCGAGACCTTTCCATTTTGTCCTTGTTCACCTCATGTCACGGCGGCTGAAGGCGGTGGCTCCCTCTGTTTTTATTCCGTCTGCCTTTTTACTGTGTGTTTTTTTTCTTTTGTTTTTTCCTCTCTTTATTTTGTCACGCGTGTCTATTGTTTTTTAAGGTGTGATTTATGTGCGGTTTCTCTATTTTGGATTGTTTGTAAAACATGTAGTTTGTACGTTTTTGTTTTGATTTTATTCGTCTGTAAAGTTTCGCTTGTGTTTATTTTCCTGCATTTTTTTTTTCGCTTGCGTGTAATTATTTGTGTGTCTGTTATTTTGGTTTGCTCCGGAAGGATGTATTTGCGGAAAAAAAAAATCGGATCCCTGGTGTGGGTTGCTTGTATTTTGTTTTAAATTTTCTTGTGTATTTTATTTATATTTGTTATTTTTGTTTGTCTTATGTTTGAAGTTTTTTTTTTTTTTTTTTTTTTTTTTTGTCTTTATATTGAGGTCCGAGAAGAATGAAGGAGAGAAGGAAGGGGATAGAGAAGGGAAAGAGAAAGTGAAAACATAGAGTGACGGAAATAAAAATGTGATGTGAAAGAGAGAGAGAGAGAGAGAGAGAGAGAGAGAGAGAGAGAGAGAGAGAGAGAGAGAGAGAGAGAGAGAGAGAGAGAGAGAGAGAGAGAGAGAGAAAACTATCCCCCCAAAAAACAAGGCTCAAAAACAAACAAAAAAAGAAAGAAATGAAGTAAACAGAACAAGCAAAAATCAATAAAAAATGGACAAGGAAGGGAAGAGAGAGGCTGAGTGGAAGCAGAACAGGCAGGAAGTTGGACATGACACACTAAACTGGAGGTTCCTCTGTTTGACCTCAGCTTTATTGTGGCACTAACTTTAATTGCATTTCTCTCCGTTTCCTCTCTTTCTCTCCGTCTGTCTTTCTCTGTTTCTGGTTCTTTTTCTCTTTCTTTCTCTCTGTCTTTCTCTGTCTGTGGTTTTCTTTCTCTTTCTCTCTGTCTGTCCTTCTCGCTCTCTGCTTCTTTTTCTCTTTCTCTCTGTATGTCTCTCTCTCTCTCTCTGGTTCTATTATTCTTTCTTTTACTGTTATTCGTTGGGTATTTTTCTCTGTTTCTGGTACTTACCCCATTTCTTTGTTTCGGTTTATGTCTGGGTTGGCCTGTCT
>NC_061841.1:10163652-10166152 GCF_019202785.1 Penaeus chinensis
GTAACGTGTAATAATTCTACTCTTCCTCCCTTTCGTCCGGGAAATTTCAGAGAAACTTCAAGGCTAAAAAATAATGAGCGAGAACTTAAAAAGACGGACAATTAACTGAACTCATTTTAAGGTCGTTTAGATGATAAAAACGTGATTGGCGAATCGTATAAAAGAGACGATTTTTAAGTAGAAGGGCGAGAGGGGGAAGAGAAGAAGAGGGAAAAAGGCAAGAAGAAAAAAGGAGAAGAAAGTGCAGGGAATAAAAATGAATCTCGAAGGAAGGAGAAGATAAGAAAGAAGGTTGAAGATCACGAGAGTAATGATAATGAGAGAGAGGAAAAAAATAAAATTTTATGTGTGGAAGAAAAGTAGAGGGAAAGAGTAACGGGAAGAAGAAAACAAACTGGAATAAAGGGGGAAGCAAAATGTAAGGAAAGAATGAACAGATGTAGAAGAAAATGATAAGTGTGATAACCTTGTTATGAGGGTCATTGCGGGTTTCATCATGTGCGATTTAAGCATATTACTAAGGCTTTATGCAGTATATGTAAGACACGCACACACGCACACACACACACACACACACACACACACACACACACACACACACACACACACACACACACACACACACACACACACACACACACACACACATTGTATGTGGGTGACTAAAACTTGAAGAAGAAAATTTAATAATCGCTTTTTAGGTTGTAAGAACGACGGTGAACTCAAATGAAAACCATTAAATTGTATGAAAAAAAATCCACATTAAATCCTATCTCAGACAGTTTTCTACAGATAAGATGTCACCACGAAAATAAATTATAATCAAATTATTATTGTAAGATTATGCTGATCAGGCAAAATAATCTTTGCCAGAGATTTAAAAAAAACGACGAGACGAAGGGATTGCAAAAATGCGCGCTGCAATATTGCAAGGCAAAATAAACAGTAATTAGAGGAGTTAGAGAGGCAGACTAAGGTTAACATTTTTATAAAGTTATTGCAGGATTGCAGACGTTTCCTGGTGCAAGAATATATATAAGGGCAAAGGGAGCTGAAGAGGAGGAGGAACCAAAGTAAATATTCATTAAATAATTATCTAGAGACCTGGAAATTCTAATTTGGAATGTGATTTTTTTCGACAATATATACGGCTGCTATGCACACACACACACACACACACACACACACACACACACACACACACACACACACACACACACACACACACACACACACACACACACACACACACACACACACACATTCATATACATTTATATATATATATATATATATATATATATATATATATATATATGTATGTATATACACACACACACCAACACACACACACACACACACACACACACACACACACACACACACACACACACACACACACACACACACACACACACACACACACACATTCATATACATTTATATATATATATATATATATATATATATATATGTATATATATATGTATGTATATATACACACACACACAAACACACACACACACACACACACACACACACACACACACACACACACACACACACACACACACACACACACACACACACACACACACATTCATATACATTTATATATATATATATATATATATATATATATATATATATATGTATGTATGTATATACACACACACACACACACACAAACACACAAACACACAAACACACACCCACACACACACACACACACACACACACACACACACACACACACACACACACACACACACACACACACACACACACACACACACACATACATACATACATACATACATACATACATACATACATACATACATACATACATACATACATACATACATACATACATACACTTACACTTACACTTACACTTACACTTACACTTACACATACATATATACTATCATGTAATTATACCGAAATACATTCCGTTTGTCTCGCTCGGAAAGTGATTAAAGAAACTTTTCTTCAGCGGAATAGCAATCTCCCGTCTTATTACGAAAACACTTGATTATGTTCTGCAGCTTGTGTCAATAGTTAAATAGCTTCCCTAAAAGGATTATGCGAGTTTTAAGGCGTTAGATGACCTTTCCTGGTACGAAAACTCGGCTCCGGGAATCTGGCAACAATGCAGGAGGGCGATGTTGCAGGAGAGGAAGGAAAAGAGGAGCCGGAAGAAGGGGGGGGGGGGTCGGGAATGAAGATTAGGGCGAGGAAGGAGGGAGAGGGGGAGGGGGAGAGGGAGAGGGAGAGGGTGAGATGGTGGTAAGGGTAGAAGGGGAGGGAGAGGGGGAGATGGAGGTGAGGGAAGAGGGGGAGGGAGAGAGGGATTGGGTAGTGGGAGGTGGAGGTGAGTGTAAAGGGGAGGGGGAGGGGGAAGGATAGGGAGGAGATGGAGGTGAGGGTAGAGGGGAAAGGAGAGAGAGAGGGGGCGGTGGAGGTGGGGGAAGGGGAGGGGAAGGTTGGGATGGAA
>NC_061841.1:10173652-10181152 GCF_019202785.1 Penaeus chinensis
TACTGCTTAAGTGTAGTAGGGGGGACATCTTTTTTTGGGGCAGTCTTATAATATTCATTTAGGTCCGACATTTTCCACGGTGGAACAGAACGTCCATGTAAGGTCTTAGTTATAGTTATGTTCACCTGAGCTAAGTTTTTTACATGTTTCTTGTATCCATGGATTTGAGTATGAATCGGTGCTGTCGTTCAAAGTGAGCTCCTCTATTGTATGTTTTAGTTGTCTTTGGAAGTCTGTACAATGGGGGGGTTATCTAATTGATTTGACACTGAATGTGTTTTTTATGTATGATATTCTTTCATAAACAGAAGGCAAATTAAGTTCTGTTCTCATATTCACAATCCTTGTTGTTCTAGGGGCACCAAGAATGATCCTCATGGCTTCATTTTGTACACTTTCAAAACTCTAATTTCTTGAACAATACTAGGTGCAGTGCATGATAATCTACGACTGACCGTATGTATGACAAGTAAATCTCGCAATATTGACATTGATACCATGGTCTTTGCCAACATGTGTCCTAAGTGGCTTTAGCCGCTCCCACCTTTTCTTCAGGTTTCTGATGAGGGGGTAAAGAAACCTGGCGGAACCTCCGTAGATTTTATGTTTATTATGTAGGCTAATGGTATCTGCAATTGAGCTAAACGCATTCACCCATCCATCCGCCGCCCGCCGTCCGTCCGTCCGTCCGTCCGTCCATATGGATGGATGAATGTAGATGTATATATGAACGTATCTGTACGCAAATTCATGAGTTATTTATGCAATGAAAATCATCAGTGCAAAAAACAACTAAAAACAAAAAACAAAACAAAAAGGGCCTATTTGATTTACTGGGTAATTATCGCCAACTGGAACGCCCGTTTGATCACTTGCCATTGCTTTAACAGGTGTTTGCAATTGCCAGCAGCGCCAGGGATCACACACAACTAAAACGCAGATAATCTTTTTTATTTAATCATTGGGATCTGTGTGTCTGTTTCCCCCCCGAGCATATGTGCTTGTGTGTGAGTATATACGCTCTTGCTCACTCACACGCACAAGTACTGTAGGAGGAGAGGGGAAGGGGGGAATGAAGAGAGGGAAGAAGGTAGGATAGGAGGGGAGAAGGGAAATTAGAGAAGAGAAGACGAGGAGAGGAGAAAAGAGAAGAGGAGATAAGATAAGATATAATAAGAGTAGGGAGGAATAGAATAGAGGAGGGTAGAGCAGAGTAAAGTAAAGTAGAGGAGAGGAGAGGAGATGAGAGAAACGAAAAGAAGAGAAGAGAAGATATGTATTAAAGATAAATAAAACCAGGGCTCAAAGGGCACACACATGAAAGAGATGAATATCACCAACACATCAGTTACAGAAAAATTGGGACATATATCACGAATTAATAAATACACACACGGTACACCATGACACGCACGCACGCACACACACACACACACACACACACACACACACACACACACACACACACACACACACACACACACACACACACACACACACACTCACACACACACTCACACTCACTCACTCTCACTCTCACTCTCACTCTCACTCTCACTCTCACTCTCACACACACACACACACACATACACACACACACACACACACACACACACACACACACACACACACACACACACACTTAAACTTAAACCTAAACCTCTTCTCGTGTCTCTCAAATCCCGAAATCAATCCGAGAATCACACATTTTCCCAAAATGTCCCTACCGGTGCGGGAAAAGATCAACATGCGAACCTTTCAGGCTCCACCCTCCCCCTCCTTTGACCCTTCACTTAGCCCCTTTTCCCTCGCCTACCCCCTCCACTTATTCAGTCTTCACTTGCACCTTTTCCCATTTCACCCTCCCCCTCTAACCTTTACCTTTACCTCACTCGCTTCACACTTACACCTCTTTTCCTCTCACCCTTCGCACCTCACTTTCATTCATCCAACCTGCACCTTTACCCTCATCCTCACTCTCCACCTTTTCAATCCTTCAACCTAGCACCCTTTTTTCCTCCACCCTTTACCCTTCATCCTTCAACCTAGCACCTTTCCTCACCCACCCTCCACCTTTCATTCTTCAACCTAGCACCCTTTTCCCTCCACCCTCCACCCTCCACTTTTCATTCTTCAACCTAGCACCCTTTTCCCTCCACCCTCCACCCTCCACTTTTCATTCTTCAACCTAGCACCCTTTTCCCTCCACCCTCCACCCTCCACTTTTCATTCTTCAACCTAGCACCCTTTTCCCTCCACCCTCCACTTTTCATTCTTCAACCTAGCACCCTTTTCCCTCCACCCTCCACCTTTCATCCTTCAACCTAGCACCCTTTACCCTCCACCCTCCACCCTCCACCTTCCATCCTTCAACCTAGCACCCTTTTCCCTCCACCCTTTTCCCTCCACCCTCCACCTTTCATCCTTCAACCTAGCACCCTTTTCCCTCCACCCTCCACCCTCCACCTTTCATCCTTCAACCTAGCACCCTTTTCCCTCCACCCTTTTCCCTCCACCCTCCACCTTCCATCCTTCAACCTAGCACCCTTTTCCCTCCACCCTTTTCCCTCCACCCTCCACCTTTCATCACACCGAGTCTGGCCGTACCCGAAGCGCCATCGGTCATTCACAGAGGTTGAAGGAGCGCGTGAAAGGGCGTTTGCAACAGTCTCGATTGCTAGCTGATGCATTGAGGGCAGGGGGGTTGTTGCAGCGCCGTCCGTTGCAAGGAAAAGCGTTGAGAGATGAAGAGATAGAAACTTTGGCTGGGTTTTTAGGAAAGATAAGGAATGCGAAGACGGAGGAGACGGTGAAAGGGGAAGAGGTATAAAAAAAATGAAACAAAGGGAATGGAGAAAGACGAAAAAAGCGAAAGAAAGAATTTAAATATATATATATATATATATATATTTGAATTGATTAGAAATACGAGGAAAAGTCAAACTGAGACTAATCTAAAGCAAACAAACCGAAGAAGTGTCAGAAATTTATAAACAGAGTAAAAGGAAAATGGTCTCCAGGTTGAATCTGAAAGAGAGAACCTCAACGGTCTTTCTTTATCTCCTTCTAACCGCTCTCCCCCCCCCCCCCCCACATTCCCTATCCCCCTTCCCCTCACCCCTCACCTTCTTTCCACTTCCCTTACCCCCCCCTCCCCCGTGGATCGTGCAGGCGTTGCAAGGGAATTGAAAAGAGACGAATGATTTGTCGGCCGTCTCAAACTGTTTCACATTCCCTGTCGGAAAGTCTCCATAAGTAATTGCTGAAGTTCAAGAGATAAATCCCTCAACCTCTCAAGCGCGCTGCCTGAGGTACGACGATTCGCTGACGGGCTGAAGAAGATGGACGATCAGGTTGACTTTCTATTTTGAATTTTTATTTTGAATTTTATTTTGATTTTTATCCCGTCGTTTTTTTTTTTTTTTTTTTTTTTTTTTTGCGGTGTTTATTTTCCTGTTATTGTTGTTCTTGTGGTTATAATGATGTTAAAAGGGCATTGAGAATTCTAGTGGTGTTGACATGAATGTAATGATTATACATATATATAGTTTATATATATGTGTGTGTGTGTGTGTGTGTGTGTGTGTGTGTGTGTGTGTGTGTGTGTGTGTGTGTGTGTGTGTGTGTGTGTGTGAGCGAGCGTGCGTGCGTGCGTGTAATATCGAGACAAAACAACAGTGAATGCACTATGAATGTAATGGCAATTGCAATTTCATTAAAATTATTACCGCAAAAATACAGCACAGTAACTAATGAAATATAATGAAATACAAGACAATATAAAGCAACACAGTCTACAAAACCACAACGTAATGAAATACACATTGCATGAAACCAACAAAAGTGAAGTGAAAAACAATACAATGAAAATGAAAAGCGAAAAAAAACACAAACTAGTGAAATGCGACACAACAACAACAACAACATCCATAAAATACAATGGCAGATAAACAACAATAATAACAACAAAAAACACAACAACCACGGAACACAATCATAGTACATTGGGCAAAACAAGTACATTGGATACAATTCAATACAACGCAGCCATGAAATACAATAAAGTACAGTGCAGTGAACAACCATGCAATACAGTGACATACAATGAAGATAAGTAAGTAAATACGTCATAAGATACACAGAAATAGCGCAATAAACAAGTCAACCCTAAAATACAATGGGATAAGCCACCATAACCAAAACCCATGAAGCAATGAAATACAATGCCGCAAACAAAATCCATCCGTGCAGTACTGTGAAATACAACCAAATGAACAAACCCGACCATAAAACACGATAAAATGCAATGTGATACAATGCACGAAATATAATCAATCCTAAAACAATATGATACACTGGAGTAAAACAACCAAGAAAACCAACCATAAAACAATATAATACAATGAAATACAACACAAAAAAAAAAGTACACGGAACACTAAAATACAACACACAAGCTACATGAAACAAAACACCAGAAACTACAGCCCAGCCCTAAAACAGCAGAACACAGCCTGCGCCCAACAAGCAGAAACGAGTTCCTCCCATAATTTAGTTTCTAGGATGAACTCCAGTATTACGCTCTACTTTAATTGTTAATCCTCTGCTGCCGACCGGAGAACAGAGAACGCTGAACAGGCTCATTGTGTTCTACATTAGGATTGCTCGGTGCACAGAGTATTTTTATTTATGTATTAATTCGTCGGTGTTTTGTTCGGCATCTGAATAGGAGCCTGTGTTGTTGGGGGGGGGGGGGGGGTCCGAAGTGTGTGGTTGGTGTTATTATTGTTATTGTGATTGTGATTGTTGTTGCTGTTATTATGATGGTTATTATCGTCATTGTCATTGTTATGGTCATCGTCACCGCCATCACCATCACCATCGTCATTTCCATCAATTTCATTCCAAAACTCTTACTATTGAGGGTGGCAATAGCACAGTGGTAGACCGCTGGCTTTGCTGGATTCGCGTCCCGCCGCCGCCCCTCTCAGTCGACTCAGCTGTGAATGAGTACTGATATGCCGACGTCAGCATGCTGGGGTCAAAGTCGGGGCGGAAGGGAACTGGCCATCCGACCGCATCCGACCGCGGCTGAGTAAGCAGGTTTCTCCGCGAACATGTCCCCTTAATGCGCATGGACACGGGACCAACTTTGACTTTTGACTCTTACTATTGTTATAATAATACGGAACGTTCTCCTTAATAAGAGAGAAATTAATATTTTCTTTACAGCACAGACTACACAGACTACCTTTTTTTTTTTTTTTACAATAATCTTCATATCAATCATATCAACAAGTTACTAATTGTTTTTTTCTTTTTTTTCAGGTAATTAAAAAAACCCGAACGAGAGCGCGCCAAAACATCAGTAAGTGACACGCCCATTGATTTCGGATTGCAGCCGGAGATTATAACAATTAATTTCACCGTAACGGGAGTCGCCGTGCTACAGTGAAAGTAATCGCTCTGCCTGCAACAACTATATATCTTATGCATCAGTTGGTACGCCTTGGTATCGCCGTCGGGTTGGTACCTCTGATCCCTCCCATACATCTAACGTTCCCGGTGATGGTACGCTGATTGTTCTGGAATATTGCAAATGTATCCGCGATATGATGGGAAAGGGGCATGCCTGTTTAAGTTGTGGTGTGTATGTATTGATTTATATGCAGTACGTTGTGCGTTTGTATATTTATTCTCGCTTCTATTCCATTTTCCAATACACAGACGCGCGCGCGCTCGTTTCTCGCTCTCTCTATTATTCTCTGTCAGTTATTCACTCATTCACTCTCTCGCTAACTCATTAAGTCAGTCAATCTCTCTCTCTCTCTCTCTCTCTCTCTCTCTCTCTCTCTCTCTCTCTCTCTCTCTCTCTCTCTCTCTCTCTCTCTCTCTCTCTCTCTCTCTCATTCCCATTCCCCTCTCTCTCTCTCTCTCTCTCTCTCTCTCTCTCTCTCTCTCTCTCTCTCTCTCTCTCTCTCTCTCTCTCTCTCTCTCTCTCTCTCTCTCTCTCTCTCTCATCTCCATTCCCTCTCTCTCTCTCTCTCTCTCTCTCTCTCTCTCTCTCTCTCTCTCTCTCTCTCTCTCTCTCTCTCTCTCTCTCTCTCTCTCTCTCTCTCTCTCTCTCTCTCTCTTTCTCTCTCTGTCACAAACCAATAAATTTTAGTTTGTTTTTACGTATATCGAACAAGTGATGGATTTGTTTACGTAGATATAAATAGAGTATATTCTCATCGCTGTTGAATCTCTACAGACTAAATTTCTAATCAAATCTTTTCGAAAGGAGAGGAATCGTATCTTACAGTGCAAATATTATATGATATTTCCATCCTGTGACGAGTGGAAAGATATATATATATATAAGAAATGGGGGGAAAAGATGATACAAGTGGTGTTCATAATGTATCGTTCGCGATGTGTTTCTCTCCAGTGCGATCGGGTTTGAAACGGTGAGATTCGGGGCTTCTGTATCATGAAACAGATACATGAAGCGGCTTCGATATGTATAATTCGGACAACAGAAGGCGTCCGGGGAATGCTAACATACCCGAAAGCATTTTCGGATGCGTGGAGAGACAAAATACGAGACGTTGCTTGTATCAGAGAATATTTGGGTCCGTACGGTGAAATTGAACTCACCCGTGCTGCACCCACGCACACACACACACACACACACACACACACACACACACACACACACACACACACACACACACACACACACACACACACACACACACACACACACACACACACAAAAAAAAAAAAAAAAAAAAAAAAAAAAACATACACAGTATATATATATATGTATATATATACACCTCTCAATAAAACGCAAATCGTTTTATTGAGAGGATGTTTGGCGATGCTACTTGATTGAATGCCCTTCCTAATTAACCGCGGCCTAGCTACATCTTGACCTACGGCAGCGACGTCAGTTACGACTCATGCGTTGTGACTTTTCAAGGTGACGTCATTTTCCTGCCGTGAGACCGAGCTCGAGCCAGCAGTCAGAGCTCTGGGATTTTGCAACAGCCGCGGCGGGGATTTCAGACAGGGACCACGAGAGTCGGAGTCCAGTACTTTAACCAGTGGACCACCGCGCGCGCGCGCGCGCGTGTGCGTGCGTGTGTGTGTGTGTGTGTGTGTGTGTGTGTGTGTGTGTGTGTGTGTGTGTGTGTGTGTGTGTGTGTGTGTGTGTGCGCGCGCGCATGTCCATGCACATGCGCACGTACATACGTACATACTTATATCTGGATTAATTTGCCTATCTCTTTATACATACATATGTACACATCCACATATTTGCTTGCGTGCATAGAGATGTAGACAGAAATCTCCGCAATTTCCCTCAGGATTGGCAGCGCCTCCTGTGCCCGTTCCCTATCCCTACTCCCCTATCCCTTCCGTTCTCGAGCCTTCCCCACACCCCTCCCCTCCCCTCCATACACCTGCGCGCCGTCCAGCCGCGATACAAACGATGTAGAAGAAATATCCTTT
>NC_061841.1:10193575-10196075 GCF_019202785.1 Penaeus chinensis
AGGACAGAGAGAAAGAATAAGGAAAGGAGATTGGGGAGAGGAAAGGGGAAAAATAATAGAAGGAAAAAAGAGAAGGGAGAGGAAGAAGAGAAAGGAAGAGGAAAAGGAGGAAGAGCTAGAGGGTGGGAAAGTGAGAGAGTGAAAGTAATAGAGAGAATAATGTATATATGTATATAGAGAGATAGATAAATAGATAGAGAGATAAATAGATGTGTATACGTAGATGGATAGATTGACAGAAAGATAGATAGAAAGATAGGTAAATAGACAGCTAGGTAAAGAGATAGATAGATAGACAGAGAGATCGATTTATACGACAGACATATAGATAGAAAAATAGATGGATAGATTGAATAATGGACAAACAGATAGACAATATAATCATAGATAAATATATAAGTATATATATAAATATATAAGTATATATATAAATATATAAGTATATATATATAAATATATAAGTATATATATAAATATATAAGTAGATAGGTTGATAGATATATAGATAAGTAGATAGATAGATAAATAGATAAGTAGATAGATAGATAAATAGATAAGTAGATAGATAGATAAATAGATAAGTAGATAGATAGATAAATAGATAAGTAGATAGATAAATAGATAAGTAGATAGATAGATAGATAAATAGATAAAGATATAGATAGATAAATAGATAAGATAGATAAATAGATAAGATAGATAAATAGATAAGTAGATAGACATATATACAGACGAATAAGAAACTACAGCCCAATAGCCCACTTGCGAAACGTACCAGCAAGGATAATGAACGGTAATGAACCAAGGCAATGATAAAGGAGGAAGAGGGGAAAAGGAGAGAAAAAAGTGAGAAAGAGAGGGGAGACGGGTGAGGGAAGAGGGTAGGAAGGGAGAATGGGATAGGGAAAAGGAGAGAAAGGGAGGATAGGGGAAATAGGAAAAGGGGAATGGGGAAAGGTAAGATGGGATAGGGAAGAGGGGGGGAGAGAGAGAGAAAAGAAGAGATGGATGAACGGGAAGGGTCGGGGAGGGGAGACAATGGAGGAGGGAGGAGAAAGGTTAGATATATTATCGGGTAGACGTTACAAAGATAATGACCCGGGGAAGGAGGGCAGCCTGTTGATAGCCTCTGAGAGACCGCGGGGTTAGTTTATTAGGGTAGATATCAGCTGAGAGATGTGCAGATGGAGATGCCGGGATGGTATCAGTGTTATAGATCTCTAATATATAATGGGAGGTGAGGATGGGGAGGAGGTGTGAAGGGGAGGTAGAGAGGGAGGGAAGGGGATAAGGGGGGTGGAGAGGGAGGGATGTTGATGGTGGAGGCGGTACAGCTGGAGATGTAGAGGCAAAGGAAAGGGAAGGGAAATAGACAAGAAAAGAAGGAAGGAAAGAGAGAACGGGATGTGTGCGAAATATATTTTTTTTGTTTGCTTTTTTGTTTTGTTTTTGTTTAGAGAAAGATAGAGAAACACACATAGTACAAGAATCTCAATATAGGGGAAAGAGACAGCTAACAAAAGGAAGCTGAGCCAGTCAGATCAAGCATATAGACAGACAGATCGATTCAAACAACAGACATATAAATGGACATACAATGCTAAGCAGACCGAGCCATACAGAGGTACAGACCCAGATAGACAGATAGACAGGCACTTGACCAAACCAAAGGCATATAAATCGTGCTAGACAGAAAGACTGACAGACCTAAGGAGACCAAACCAAACAAAAGAGATGGACCCAGACAAACAGACAGACATACACTCAACTGAGCCAGACAAATGAGCTAGACAGAGCGAGCCAGACAGACGGGCATCTGGTCAGCGTCTGCGAGACACGAGCGGAGACCAGTCTTGTCCTGAAGACGTCAATAAATAGAAGGACAGATTTTCCCCTTCGGATATGAGTCGCGTATCGTGGAGGGGAAATGCGCCGCTTTCTTTAGGAGATGAGTGATGGAGGAGGGAGGGGTGGGGGGAAGGATGGTGGTGGAGATAAGAAAGTGAGAAGGAGGGAGAGAAGCATGGGGAGAGGATGAGAAGGGAGACGGAGATGAGAAACTGAGGAAGAGGACGACTGGCAAAGAATAAGAAGAATAGAGAAGTAGGTGGAGATACAGATAAAGGAGGGAGGTGATAGGGATAGGGAAGGTGTGAAGGAGTGATTGGAGATAGAAGGGATGAGAAGGATGGACATGGAGAATTTGAGAACGGTGGAGGAGAGGGTGATAGAGTGGGCGAAAGAGGAGGCAAAGTGAAGGAAAGAGCGATGGAGTAGATGGGGGAGTGAGTTCCTGAGTGGAAGGGAAAGTGGGTGAGCGTGAGGGTGAGAAAGATGGTGAAAGGATGGAGGAAAATGCGGAAGAAGATGAGGTTGAGGGTGGCTATAAGGGTAAGAAAACAAAGGTAGGAGATACAAAATAGAGAATATGAAAAAGATCAGGATGAATACGAGTAGGAAGCAGAATGGAAAAAAAAAAGAAGATATAAAAGAACAATGC
>NC_061841.1:10213575-10223575 GCF_019202785.1 Penaeus chinensis
TAACTCTTTCAGCCTCTCCCTCCTTTCCACTTCCTCTCCCTCTCTTATTTTTCCACCCACTCCATCCTTCCCCCCATTCCCCCCCTCTCTCTTATCCTTTCACATTGCCCCTCCTCCCCCTGCCCCATCCCTCCTATCCCATCATCGTTTAATCCTCTCTCTTACACTGTTATTCACACTGATACACACAAATATAAGACCAGTAACAGGGAGGCTGCAATCGTAACTGTTTACGAAGTGCGAATACGCCAAAGGGTGTTTACATCAATCCAGTTTCGACTTTATCTCTGTTTACACACTTAGCTTTTTACTTGTTTGGGGAGATAAGTTGGGTCAATAGAAGCGTATTATTTTCTTTAACAGGTGAGATACATGGTGGAGGTGGAGGTGGAGATCGGAGTGGAGATGGAGGTGGAGATGAAGGGAAGGTGGAGGTGGAGGGGAAGGGAAGGTGGAGGTGGAGGGGAAGGGAAGGTTGAGGTGGAGGGGAAGGGAAGGTGGGGTTGGAGGGGAAGGGAAGGTGGAGGTGGAGGTAAGGGAAGGTGGAGGTGGAGGTAAGGGAAGGTGGAGGTGGAGGGGAAGGGAAGGTGGAGGTAGAGGTGGGGTTGGATGGGAAGGGAAGGCGGAGGTGGAGGGGAAGGGAAGGTGGAGGTGGAGGTGGGGGTGGGGGTTGGGGGGGTTGGGGGTGGCGGTGGATAGGAAGGGAAGGCGGAGGTGGAGGGGAAGGGAAGGCAGAGGTGAAAGTGGAGGTGGAGGTAGAGCTATAGGTGCTATGCCCCATGAGTGCGTGCAAAACCCTACATCATCGAATTCACGGATCAGAAGGTACACCCGCGTCAACTGTTCGTGCACACGCGGTACATCATCTTGCACCAGTAGCCAGCCCAATGTTGCAGCTGTTTTTGAAGCTCCGCCTCCTTTCATTGCCGGCGAGAGGTCATCGCTTTATCAACGGATAATTTGTTCCCCCTGATTAAATACCGGATAATTGCAGGCTGGGCGGGATGCATTGGGCGATATTTCTTGTCGTGGAGAGAGGGAGCGAGTGGGAGAGGGAGAGGGAGAGGGAGTGGGGGAGGGAGAGGGAGTGGGGGTGGGGGAGGGAGTGGGAGAGGGAGAGGGAGAGGGATTGGGAATGTTAGTGGGAGTAGGAGAGGGTGTGAGAGAGGGAGATGGCGAGTGAAAGGAAGTTGGAGAGGGAGAGGGAGAAGGAGAAGGAGAAGGGAAAGAAGGAGAAGGAGTAGGAAAAGGAAAAGGAAAAAGAAAAAGAAAAAGAGGAGAGAGACAGAAGGAGAGAAAGAGCGAAGAGAAAATAGGTGAAACGACTGGATGACAAGGATAAAAAAAATGAAGACAAAAGAATGGAAAGAGAAAAGGGGAGAAGAGAAAGAAGTGAGTAGCGACAAACGTAATAATAAAAAAAAATAAACCGAGTCGAACGTTGAGGCGTTAACGAATTCATGTGCCACGAAAGCTTCTTTTCCGAATATCCGTATAATAACATTCGTGTACATAAAGTAAAAAAAAAAAAAGTATATAAAACAAAGCAAGAAAGTCAAAGAAGAAAGCTTTGTACAATTCACACGTTATATCAGAAGCCGTGTTCCATCAACGTGTATAATATATAACTTGATTTATTTTACGAGCTCGCATAACGTGATCTGTTTATCCTGCGGAATGTTCTTTTTTTTTTCCTTCAAGGTTATTTTTACCCGGACTTCAGGTTGGTTTGGAAAGATATAGACCCTAATGGCGCATAACACACGAGATTAAGAAGATGTATGGCCTCAGTTGTCGTGACGTCACAATATGGCGGCAGGTGGTCGTTAGGTCTTTGTTTTGTTCTGGAGTGGGAGTGGGGGTGGGGGTGGGGGTTGGAGTGGGAGTGGGAGTGGGGGTAGGAGAGGGAAATTGGAAAAGGAGAGGGAGTGGGAGGGAGAATAAGAGTAGGAGTGGAGAGGGAGTGGCAGTGGAGGTAGAGTGGGAGAGGGAGAGGGAGAGGGAGTGGGAGAGGGAGAGGGAGAGGGAGAGGGAGAGGGAGAGGGAGAGGGAGAGGGAGAGGGAGAGGGAGAGGGAGAGGGAGAGGAAGAGGGAGAGGGAGTAGGAGAGGGAGAGGGAGTAGGAGTAGGAGTGGGAGTGCTCAAATGCAGCCTTGTCTCGCGCACGATGAAAGGCTTCCGGGTCAGCGGGAAGATGCCTAAAGATTTTTCTTTCAGGTTTTGTGTACCATGCTAATGTTAATGATAATGAAGTTATGATGATGGCGGCGATCATGAGTGATGATGATAATGTTAATGGTAATGACAGTGTGAAGATGATGATAATGGTAATGGTAATGGCAGTATGAAGATGATGATGATGGGGAGTGATGGTGGTGATGATAATGATAATGTTAATAATGATAATGATTATCTTTTAAAAAGACATCACCACCACCACCATCATCATCATCATCATCATCATCATCATCATCATCATCATCACCACCACCACCACCACCACCACCACCACCACCATCATCATCATCATCATCATCATCATCATCATCATCATCACCACCACCACCACCACCACCACCACCACCATCATCATCATCATCATCATCATCATCATCATCATCATCATCATCATCATCACCACCACCACCACCACCACCACCACCACCACCACCACCATCATCATCATCATCATCATCATCATCATCATCATCATCATCATCATCATCATCATCATTTCCTCCCTCGTTGTTTATCAGTTTTAGCGGCCATGAGCTGCGGTCGTCCAGGTCTGCTTTAGTTCATTAAAACTGTTGAAATTGAATATCACAGACATTAAACTTCGTCACGTTGCAAACTTCGCAGCGTTTTGGGTATCCTTCTATCTGTGGACCTTGGGATTTTTTATTAGATTTTATTTATTTATTGGGGCTTTTATAAGGAGACCTAAACAGCCCCCCCCACCCACAGTCCCTCCCGCGCCCCTCAATTTATAAGAAAATAATAATAATAATAATAAGATAATCTCCCATCCCACCCATACGAAAATAATTAAATAAACGTAAAAGAGGAAAGACGGCAATGATAAGAATTAAAAACAAATATTAATTAAATCAACAAATAGATAAATAAATAAATAAAAAAAAAGATTGGATAGAAAAACAGTGCAGAGATCAAAGCCGCGTGTCGTTACAATGTTGTGTACTTAGAAATGATGCAAAGATCTTCCCTTAAACAGCAAGCAAACGCGCGTGTGTTCTGCCTTTGATCTCATTGTTTGTCGTATATTTTGAGGATTTGTTTGCTTAAAGCTTTTTTTTTGGGGGGGGGGCGGTAGAGGTGGGGAGGGGAGGGGTAGGGGAGGGGGATGGGTTGGAAAGGGGAGGTGAAGGAGGGGGTAGAGAGGGGAGGGAAGGAGAGAGGATGTTAAGGGGAGGAAAGGGGAGGCTAGGGGAGGGGAAAGGGGAGGAGGGGTGGGAAGTAAGAGGTGGAAGGGAGGAGGGGAGGAAGGGATTGGGTGGGAAAAGGATAGGGGAGAGGGAATGATGTGGGGAGAAGAAGGGAGGGGAGGGGAGGAGTAGGAGACTAGGGGAGGGTATGATGGGGGGGCTGGGGAGGGAAGGGTTGGGGACTGGAGGGAAAGATTGTCTTGACCTTCGTTCCCCTTTCTATCCAACCACGTAAACAACAACAATGTAAACAACAACAAAAACCCATTACTGCCATGACAGAGGAAGAAGAAAAAGCGCAACTGTCACCAGGCCCTCCCCTCTCCTCTCCTCCCCCTCCCCCATCACCCAACCCACCCCTACTCCCACCCACCAGACTACCCCCCTCCCCCCTCCCCCCTTCCAAATGCCTAATCATGATTGGTTCGCGGAAAAGCTGCACCTAATTGGTCCTCGGGAAAGTTGATTAGCTGGCCCCGAGATATTGCCAAAGTTGCAAATTAATCGCTGACAGAGAGAAGGAAGAAGGAGAGGGAAAAAAGATATATAATCTCGACGTCATTTTAATCCTCTGATCGGATTTGCCGTCAATCTGGACCTTTCTTTGCTCGTCAGGAGGACGGGTGGGTGGGGGTGGGGGAAGGAAGGAGGAGGGGTAGGGGCTGGGGAGGGAGAGAGGAGGGGCAGGGGTAGGGCGAAGTGGAGAGGAAGGGTAGTGTGGGGAAAGGGAGGAGGGTTGGGGGAGGGAGAGGGAGGAGAGGAAGGGGTGGGGGAGGGAAAGAGGAGGGGCAGGGGTAGGGGGAAGGGGAGAGGAAGGGTAGGGTGGGAAAAGGGAGGAGGGGTGGGGATGGGAGAGGGGTATGGGGAGGGGTAGGGGTAGAGGGAAGGGGAAAGGGGAGGTAAGATGAGAGGGGGGTAAAGGTAAGGGGTAAGGTAGGTGGGGGAGGATAGTGAAGGAGGGGAAGAATTGGGGAGGTGAATAGGGAAGGGGGAGGATTTAGGAGAGGTGGGGAGTATGGAAGGAGGAGAAGCTAAGGATATGGATACGGACGAAGATAACAACAATAACAACATCGGAAACTGTAACAATTATAATAATAATTATAAAGATAATTTAATGATAATGATGATAATAAGTAGTAGTAGTACTAGTAGTAGTAGAAGAAGAAGAAGAAGAAGAAGAAGAAGAAGAAGAAGAAGAAGAAGAAGAAGAAGAAGAAGAAGAAGAAGAAGAAGAAGAAGAAGAAGAAGAAATAGAAAACGATGACAAAGCCTGCAAGGAAGAATAAAACACGGTGAGGCATGTAAGGAAGAAGAGACAACAGAGAGCAGGAGGAGGAGATGAAGTAAATCCTATCTCTATTTATCTATCCATCTCACTCCCTCCTTCCCTCCTGCGCAATCTACATCTCTCTCGCCTTTAAATCTCCAGCGTCCAACGTTTTCTGTATTTCCACAAGGGGGAGAATGCAAGAATCTACGACTGCACCAGCGAGCGTTATGTTTTTCCAAACGTTTGACAAACTAAATGCTGTTAGCGCCACTCTTGACCCTTGGCCCGGGTGAAGCTCTGGTTTGCTTAGCCTTTAGTAGTTGTTATTATATGTGCAGACAAAATATTGCAGTTATTCAGTTATTATAATGGTGATAGTAGTGAGGGAATGATAATGATAATGATAATCATGATTATGATGTTGATATTACGGATAATGATAATGATGATGGTAATGATAGTAATATTATTGATATTAGTATTATTATTAATATTAGTATTAATGTTAATGTTAATATTAATAGTAATAGAATAGTTATAGTAACAGTAATGATAATGAAGATGAAGATGAAGAAGATGGTGATGAGGATGATAATAATGATGATAATAAAGAAGATGGTGATGGTGATGAAGAAGATGTTGATGGTGATGGTGATAATGATAATGAAGAAGATGAAGATGAAGAAGATAGTGATGGTGATGATAATGATAATGATGATGGTAATGCTAATGTTAATGATAATGAGAATGAGAATGTTGATGATAAATGATAGGAATGATAATAATGATGATAAGGATAACAATAGTAATATAATGTTTCTCAGTGCCTGTGCTCATAAAACACACAGTACTTCACATTAAACATACAAAGCTATACACAAACCAACAAACAAACCGATGTAAATTGCAGTACAAATCGTAAACACTGAAAGCCGACGTACAAACCTACATTACGAATCGCTCAAAGGAACACGTTGCAAGTACAGATTCAGAGATAACATTAAGCCTTATTACTTTTGCATGCACGACAAGATAACAGTACTAGGGCGCGTGTTTGTAAATGCATAATGTGGCAGAGAGTAAACGTGCGTAGAGGTCCATGCGTGCGTGTTAAGTGGTGAGTGTTGTATGCGTGTTGTTTAAGTGTTGCGTCGCGGTCGTGTTGCGTGACTGCCGTGTGTGCTTGTTGCGAGTGTGTTTCGTACATGTTGCTTGGGTATTGTGTTTGGGTGTGTTGGGTCTGTGTTGTGTGCGTGTTGTATGTGTATGTGTGTTGTATGTGTTTGTGAGGGTTGTGCACATGCTGCGTGCGTGTAGTGTGTCTTGTGTGCGAGCTGTGTGTATGTAGTACGGATGTTGTGTAAGTGCTGTGTGCATATTGTGTGAGAATTATGTACGTTTTGTGTGCACGTTGTGTGCATGTTATCTGAATGGTGTGTGCACATGTGTGTTGTGTATATGAGGACATGTTGTGTGCATATTGTGTTCATGTTTTCCTTCAGCAAGCCAGGCGTTTGGGGAGAGTTTAGTCTGTGCGTCGGCAGCTAATGCGACATCATCAATTTTACATTATCAAGCGCCGACAAACGTTTACAGGGGGGCGGGGGAGGGTGTAGCAAGGGCAAGGGGGAGAGGAGGGAGGGGATGGAGGAGTGAGGAGAACGAGGGGGGGGGGGGCGAAAGGAAATGAGTAGAGGAGGGGGGAAGAAGAGGATGAGAAGGAGGAAGAGAAGAGGCTGAGAGAATGGGAGGAGGGAGGGAGCGATGAAAGAAGAGAGATGGGAAGGGGAGAAGATACAAGGAAAAGAGAGAAGAAGGGGAAGATAAAAGGAATTGAAAAACTGGAGTAGGAAAGAGGGGAACAAGAAAGAGAGAACGGTAACAAAGTAAAAGTTCGAGTGACAGAGAGTGAGTGAGTGAGTGAGTGAGTGAGTGAGTGAGTGAGTGAGTGAGTGAGTGAGTGAGTGAGTGTTTGAGTGAGTGTTTGAGTTAGTGAGTGAGTGAGAGAATGAGTGAATGAGTGAGTGAGTGAGTGAGTGAGTGAGTGAGTGAGTGAGTGAGTGAGTGAGTGAATTAGTGAGTGAGAGTGAGAGTGAGAGTGAGAGTGAGAGTGAGTGAGAGAGAGAGAGAGAGAGAGAGAGAGAGAGAGAGAGAGAGAGAGAGAGAGAGAGAGAGAGAGAGAGAGAGAGAGAGAGAGAGAGAAAGAGAGAGAGAAAGAGAAAGAGGGTGAGCAAGACAAAGACAAACAGAGAAAAAAACTCTACAAAATTATTGGAAAGAATGCTCCGGAACATTCCAGAGCATTCCAATCAACATAACACGCGCGCGAAATAACAGTTAGCATCACAGGGGATAATCACTCAGCTGCAGAGCATGCGGCGCCCGGTGAGAATAATGGTTTTTATTGCCGCCAACAAAGCAAGCTCGCCGGACGCGCTTTCGGAGTCCGACACCTGAGCTCCCGAATCATGGGAGAGAGAGAGAGAGAGAGAGAGAGAGAGAGAGAGAGAGAGAGAGAGAGAGAGAGAGAGAGAGAGAGAGAGAGAGAGAGGAGAGAGAGAGAGAGAGGAGAGAGGGAGAGGGAGGGAGGGAGGGAGGGAGGGAGGGAGGGAGGGAGGGAGGGAGGGAGGGAGGGGAGGAAGAGGGGGATGGAGGGAGGAAGAGAGCAGGTGGGACAGGGAGGGAGAGGGAAGGAGGGAAAGGGAGAAAGGGAGGGAGGCCAGACGAACAGACAGACAGACAGAGAGACAGACAGAGAGACAGACAGACAGTCAGACAGACAGACAGACAGACAGACAGACAGACAGACAGACAGACAGACAGACAGACAGACAGACAGACAGACAGACAGACAGATATACAGACACAGACAGATAGATAGACAGACAGATAGACAGACACAGACAGATAGACAGACACAGATAGACATAGATAAATAGATAGATAGAAAGATAGATAAAAAAGAGAGCGAGAGAGAAAGGGAGAGATAAAGATGAGAAGTAAAAGGAAGACTGAAAAAGATGGAAACTGAATGTAAACAGACAGACAGGACTAAATAATATTTTGCTCAACCCGATCGCGAAATCATTAGCATAAGACCACAGCTGGGCCAACCACCACCAAATATTGATTTTGATAACAGCAATGATGAAGACAGTAATAACACTAGTGAAAATGATGATAACTATAAGAATAGCAGCAGCACTGTATATGAATAATGACAATACTACAGATGTGAAATTTGCATAATGCGCTCATGGAATAAATATATCAGAGAGTAAGTTAGTAAGAAAGTTAATATGTAGATTATGTAGATTATGTAGAATATGTAAAATATGTAGATTAGTAAATCTATAAATATATGAATGAATAGATAAAATAATTAAAAATAGAATAAATAGATAAACAAATAAGTAAATTGTTAGATAGATAGAGATTTGATAAATAGGTAAACAAATATAAATGATGAAATATATGTCGAAAAGATAAACAGATAAATATATAAATGAATAAATGAATTAACATAGAACTGAATGGATGAATAAACTAACTAATCGATAAGTGAATAAACGTCCCCCTCCCAGCCCCTATCCCTCGGCCTAACCCCTTTTCACCCTCCCCTCCCCTCCATCTCCATTCCCCAGACTCTCTCCCTGCCACTGTCTCCTCCTTATCCCTCTTCTTATCTTCCGTTTATCTCCCACGCTCTTTATCTTCATGCTCCACCTTCACTTTTTTATACTTCTTCTATTCTTCATTCTCCCTTCCACCCCCCTTTTCCGTTTCCCTCGATTTCTTAACTTCTATTTTGTGTCCTCTTTCTTCCATTCCCCATTCTCCCTTTCCCTCCCTCCTTTCCTCCTCCTACAGTCCTCTTCCTCATCCATCCCCCTTACTCCTTCCCCCCCCTCCTGCTTTCCCCCTTCCCTTCCACCAACTTTTCCCTTCCCAATTACCGTTCCTCCCTTCCCTTTTCCCTCTCGCTTTCTCCTTTCCCTTTCCCCTACTCCGTCCCTACCCCTTTCCCCTTTCCTTCTCTCGTATCCCTTTCGGCCTTCGCTCTTCCTACTCTCCCCCCCTTCCCCTTCCCCTTTCCCCTTTCCCCTTTCGCCTTTCGCCTTTCCCCTTTCTGTCTCCCCCATCCCTCCTCCCCCTACGCCTATCTCTCGTCAGCTGACAGAAAATGGCATCTACGGCATTATTGTATTTTCGCGAATATCGGTGATCGCGAATATCGACATCTCTCAAAATTCAGTTCGCGTTTGATAGAGGACGTGGAGGGGGCGGGGGAAGAGGAAGAAGAGGGGAAGGAGAAGGAAGGGAAAGAATGAGAGGGGAAGAAAGAGGAAGGGAGAGAGAAATTGAAGGAAGAATATAGGGAAGAGGGAGAGGGGGAAGAGTACAAAGAAATATGAAGAGAAGGAAGAAGGGCGAGGGAGGAAGACGAAGAGGAAAAGGAAGCGGGAAAGGAGGAGGAAGAAAAAAAGGAAGAGGAAGGAAAAGAAGACAAGGAAGGGGAAGAGGAAGAAAGAGAGGGGTAAGAAGAGAGAGGAAAAAGAGGGAACGGAAGGAAAAAAGAGAATAGGAGGGAGAAGAAGGAAAGAGTGAGGCATATGAAGAGGAAGAAGAGCACGAAGAAGAAAATAATGAAGCATGAAATAGGGGAGGAGGAGGAAGATAAAAAGAGAAGGAAAATTTGGGAAATAAGGAAGGTGCTTATGATAATGACAAGAAATGAAAAAGGAAAATGAGAAAAAGGGAACACAAAAAATAATGCAAACGAAAATGAGAAAAAGGGAACACAAAAAATAATGCAAAGGAAAAAAAGGACGAGGAAAACAGGGAGACTATGATAAAGAAGATAAAAAATGAAATTAAAAAAAAGGCGCAGGAGAGGTTGAACGAGAAAAAAAGGAAGAAAAAGAAAATGGAAAATAGGATGAGAAATGGGAAAGAGATAGATAGTTGGATAAAGAGACTGTGATAACCATGATAATGAAGACGATAATGATGAGAATGTGAATGAAAACATTGATGATAATAAGGATGATGATGAAAATGATGAAAAAGCTATATATGATGAAACCAATATTAACATGAAATAGAAACCAAGATATCTTATATAGAATGGAAAAGGGAGGAATAAGAATATCAAGAAAGCAAATCAAGAAAATATAAGAAAACAAAAATGGCCCGAATAGGAAAAGAGGAAAATGAGAATAACTGACGGAATTCCTAAGAAAGAACCATCATCCTGATCATCATAATGAATCGAGCGAGGA
>NC_061841.1:10228575-10238575 GCF_019202785.1 Penaeus chinensis
GTTTACGTTATGCTTTGATGCGCGTGCAGGTAATTTCATCCTGATTTTTTGCATCACCACGATGAAACCCTATGATGAAACATCTTCCCATCAAAGGAGAAGAAAGAAAAGAGAGACAAAAACCAAGAGCAGGGAGAGAGAGGAGAGCGAAACAGGCAGAGCAACAATGAAAATAATGTAAAGAAAAAAGAAAGTAAGAAAGAAAAGAAAAAAGAACGTGTGTCCCTCTTATCAAGGGTCTCGCTTTCTCATGACTTCTTTATGCCTCTATAACTCTGACATGTGATAATTCTTACGATTTTGTTTCTTTCTGTTTGATGTCTTAATCTATTTTTTCTCTCTTGCCCCGTTTTTTCGTTTTTCCATTCTCCTTTTTAAGTTCCTTGAGGGGCTGTATGAGATCTTTCAGAAGTATTTCAAAAGATTATTTTCTTTACCATGGTATTATAATAGTCATGTGGCATATATTTGTGTTATTTATGGTAATTATGCTTAGCCTTTCTCTCTCTTATGTGATATCTGTGTTACCTTTTTCTTTGGTCGGGATTTTGCCCTTTTACATAATGGCTGCCTCCAATTTTATGATTATATAAACAAAGGATATAAACAAAGGGATCTTTTTTATGTTAGTCTCTCTGCATGTATCATCATTATCGTAATTTTCTTTAGACAACCCGTCGACTCTTTTGCGTACTGCACGCACGCACACAAGTACGCGTCTCTTCGTCAGCACACATATTCACACGCACACGCACACACACACACACACACACACACACACACACACACACACACACACACACACACACACACACACACACACACACACACACACACACACATTGCCTACACATTTCCGCTGAGCCTCCCTTCCCTTTCCTTTCATCCTTCGGTCCATTTGTTCATCTGACGCTCCCTCTCCTTCATAACATATCGATGGCTCTGTTATGTTCTTCCTGTCACCTTACTATTGCAACGCTCAGTCTTTCTTGTGCAATACTCTATGCAACATCAATCCCGGGTAGTTGATTATCACTGTCATGACCCGGCTATATAGAGTGAGAGCAACAGCAAACAACAATATACACTGGCCTTTTTTGTACTACTGTGTATTTACATGTTTATTTATTTTTTATAATTATTTCCTGGTATTGTGTTGCATCAGGAAATGGCATTCTATTGCGATATATTTTAACATTTTTTTTTTATGTTACCTGCATCTCTATATATGTGTATTCTTTTTCTCTGCCCCCCCCCCCCTCTCTCTCTCTCTCTCTCTCTCTCTCTATATATATATATATATATATATATAAATATATATATATATAAATATATATATATATATATAAATATATATATATATATATATATATATATATATATTTATATATATATATTTGTGTGTGTGTGTTTGTGTGTGTATGTGTATTTGTCTTCGTTTCTCCTTCTCTCCACTTCCCCCTCTCTTCGACACTTTCATCATCCACTGTGCTCTCCTCTCTACCTACCTCTCACTTGCTGTCTCTACATGCCTTTTGTACTTGCGAGTGGCTTCTCCTACGCTTGTGTGCGTGAGCCCGCGAGCGCTAACCACTCTCCTCCCTCTTTCATCTCCGCAATTCTTCATCAAGCTCCCCTTCTCCCAGAGAGACTCCCTCCTTCCCCCCCTTAGGTATCGCCCCATCACCCCCTCCCCCTTCCTCTCCCCATGGGATATCGCCCTTCCCCTGCTCCCCCTTGAGGTAATCCTCCTTCCCCTTCTACTCATGAGGTATCGCCCCATCCCCTCTCTCCCCATGAGGTGTAGCCCCTCCCCCTCTCCCCATGAGGTATCCCCCCTTCCCCACGAGATAACGCCCCTCCCCTTCCCCTCGAGATAGCGCCCCTCCCCTTCCCCTCGAGATAGCGCCCCTCCCCTTCCCCCAAAAGCTTTAACCCCCCCTCTCCCATCAGCTCAACCGACCTCCTGAGGGCACAGCAGTCATTTCCAGGATAGTATACGAGGTAGCGGCCGCACATGTGACTTTGAAAGATATAAATAGAAGAGTAGAGCGAGCAAGAGAAAGAAGGAAGGAGAAGGAAAAAAAATAAATGAGAGAGAGAGAGAGAGAGAGAGAGAGAGAGAGAGAGAGAGAGAGAGAGAGAGAGAGGAGAGGAGAGAGAGAGAGAGGGAGGGAGGGAGGGAGGGAGGGAGGGAGGGGAGGGAGGGAGGGAGGGAGGGAGGGGAGGGAGGAGAGAGAGAGAGGGAGGGAGGAAGGGGGGGAGAGAGAGAGGGAGAGAGAGAGAGAGGAGGAGGGAGGGAGGGAGGGAGGGAGGGAGGGAGGGAGGAGGAGGGAGGGAGAGAGGGAGAGAGGGAGAGAGGGAGAGAGGGAGGGAGGGAGAGAGGGAGGGAGGGAGAGAGGGAGGGAGGGAGGGAGAGAGGGGAGGGAGGGAGAGAGGGAGGGAGGGAGAGGAGGGAGGGAGAGAGGGAGGGAGGGAGTGAGAGAGAGAGAGAGGAGAGAGAGAGAGAGAGAGAGAGAGAAGAGAGAGAGAGAGAGAGAGGAGGGAGGGAGAAAGGGAGGGAGGGAGGAAGGGAGGGCGGGAGAGAGGAGGGGAGAGAGGGAGGGAGGGAGGGAGTGAGGGAGAGAGGGAGAGAGAGGGGAGTGAGAGAGGGATGGAAGAGAGGGGTAGGGAGGAGGAGGGAGAGAGGGAGGGAAGAGGGGAGGAGATGAGGGAGGGAAGAGAGGGAGGGAGAGAGAGAGGGAGAGAGAGAGGGAGGAGAGAGAGAAGTGAGAGAGGGAGAAGAGAGAGGGAGAGAGAGAGGAGAGAACGAGAGGGAGAGAGATGAGGGAGAGGTCGTCAGACGAGAGAGGGACGATGAGGAGAGGGAGAGAGAGTGACGAGAGAAGAGAGGGAGAGAGAGAGAGACGAGAGAGGGAATACGAGATAGATAGATAGAGAGAGAGAGAGGATGAGAGAGAGAGAGGTAGAGAGAGAAGACGAGGAGGAGACGAGAGGTCGAGAGAGAGAGAGAGAGTGAGAGAGAGAGAGAGAGAGAGAGAGAGAGAGAGAGAGAGAGAGAGAGAGAGAGAGAGAGAGAGAGAGAGAGGGAAAAAGAAGATAAAAACCTCATAATTAATTCCGGGTCACGGCTATTCCTAAAAGTCTGAAGGTAAAGACAGATAAGTTAGCAAGGAAGAAAAACAGGAGAGGATATAAAGTTATTACTTTGACGAACTACTTATTCTATATGTCACATTTCGTCTTTCTTTTGCTTCCTCCCTTCCGTTATCTGAATTTTAGTTTTTCTCTTGTTTTTGTTTTATTCTCTTCCATCATTTCTAATTGTTCTGCCCCTCTTTTCTCTCTACTCGGTCTGTTTCTTCCTCCCCTCTCACATCTCTCTCTCTCTCTCTCTCTCTCTCTCTCTCTCTCTCTCTCTCTCTCTCTCTCTCTCTCTCTCTCTCTCTCTCTCTCTCTCTCTTATTCTCTTCCTTACTCTCTCCCTCCGTTTAACTGGCATATTTCTCCCTTAATTTTCGCTTCTGCTTTTTTGCAGAGAAGCTTTATATATTTTTGTAGCGAATAGTTTTCCCTCTCAAATTGAATTATAAGTTCCCTCTTCTTATAACTTTCATGTTCATCTTCTCTGCCCGTCCTTTGTCCTGTTAATCACAAGAAACCGAAGTTAATAGAAGGTGAAAGGAAATGCCGCTTTTGATGGGCTTCAAAGAAATTTCAGGCACGTATAAAGCACATAAAAGTCGACCCGAAATTTTAATCAAGAGAGTACGATTTACTTCGTAATTAAAAGATATACGAAGAAGAACGTTGATGGTCATACGTGACGTGGGGAACGAGAGGAATTAAAGAATCCGTAAACAACAATGATATTTACGAGCAAGTTCGCTATGTCTTCCTCCATATGTTTCAGATAGGACAGGTAGATTAACTCTACGGATAAATTCAGCCGCGTTTCATTACAGGCGAGATGGCGAAATCTCTCTCTCTCTCTCTCTCTCTCTCTCTCTCTCTCTCTCTCTCTCTCTCTCTCTCTCTCTCTCTCTCTCTCTCTCTCTCTCTCTCCCTCCCCCTCTCCCTCTCCCTCTCCTTCTCCTTCTCCCTCTTCCTCTCCCTCTCCCTCTCCATCTCCCCCTCCCTCCCTCCCTCCTCCCCCCTTCCTCCTTCCCCCTAATACCTTACTCCCCCCTTCCTCTTCCTCTCTCTGCCGCAACACCATTAATGAAACAGAGCATTATATTGAACGGTTAGCATGGATCAAGATGGACATGAACAAAGTCAAAGGCTTATATGGAATGGACAGCGAAAAGAGCGTTTCTGTCGAGAGAAGATAAAAGGGGGGTGGGGGGAGATACAGACCCGGCGTGATAAAGAGACGCAGAGGGAACAACAGGAGGATAATGATATTCGCCACACTTCCATTGTTTCGTCTCTTCCCTTCTTCACCCTTTTAAAAAAATCTTCCTTCTTCCGAGTTCGAAAAAAGATGGCGTTTGAAAGGAGAGAGGGGAAATATCCCGCGGCCTCGCGAGGGGAACAAGTGTTTCTGACAGCCTTGTTATGTCTATCCTTCAGAAGATCTTAAGGAAGGTTCAGCTCGATCGTTGCGGAAGTTTGAGGCTCACTTTAGAAGTTCGACGTCGGTTTTGGCCTGCCTTTATCGCTGCTGCTATTGCTGTTATATATATATATATATATATATATATATATATATATATACATATACATATACATATACACACACATTTATATACACACATATATATATACATATATATTTGTGTTATTTTTCATCGTACTATTATCATTATGCATTTGATTATTTACCTATTTATTGATATCATCATCATCATTATCATCATTATCATTATTACATGATTCTCACTAATTAATTAATTAATTCATTCATGGATTAATTATTAATGAATGAGTGAATGAATTAATTAATTATTATCATGATTGTTATAATTGTTATTATCATCATCATTATTATTATTATTATTATTATTATTATTATTATTATTATTATTATTATTATTATTATTATTATGATTCTTGTTATTATCATCATCATCATCATCATCATCATCATCATCATCATCATCATCATCATCATCATCATCATCATCATCATCATCATCATCATCATCACCATTATTGTTATTTATATGATGATAATAACGATAATAATAATATTGATAGTGATGATGATAATGTTGCTGCTGATGGTGATGATGATGATGATGATAATTATGATGATAAGGATGTAGATGAAATTGAAGGTGATGATGAAGATGCTAATGCTAATATGTAATAATAATAACAATTATAGTAATAGTAATAATAGCAAGGATTATAATGTTAATAATAATAATGATAATAATAGTAGCAGTAATGATGATGATGATGATAATAATAATAATAATAATAATAATAATAATAATAATAATAATAATAATAACAATGATAATAATAATAACAATAATAATAATAATAATAACAATAATAATAACAACAACAGCAAGAAAAGCTCCTACTGACAATACAACGATACTTATAATACATATCGTTTCTGATATCAAAAGAACCATTGAAAGGTTCTCTCGTTAAGAAATACGTCTCTTTCATATTCCTTGCTTGAGAGAATAAAAAGACAAACCCATTGTCTTACTCAGGGAACAGGATTTCCCGAGATTACATCTAAGAACCATTATAGAAGCGAGGAGACTAAGCCAGCGATGAATTTGTTTGTTCGTTTGCACTTGTCTTTTTTTTTTTGTGGTTTGCCTTTTCTGTTAGTTTGTATTTGTTGAGGTTTTGCTTTGTTTTCTTGTATGGGTTGGTCTGGCGTTTGAGGGTCGGAAGCTGTTTTCTTTACGGGTTTTAGTGAAATACGGTTGTAGATTTTAAAGACGGGTGCTATGGCGTGGGGACACCGTAGCTTGGATGGAAGCTCGCAAACGTGTATGATGGCATGGCACTACGTCGCGGTAACTTTGTTACGCGAGGGTATATTCAGGTAGCCCGGTGTCTTCACTTCCACACTGCGAACACCTGACCTTATGTTTCAGCATCATTCAGCATAGAGAATTCCACGGAGCTTCCATTACCACTCTACAGCAGACTCGATGTTTGGAGTTCGCAAATATTCCAAGATATCTATGTTGGTCAGCTGATTCGCGGTGACGCGGAAATTCCAGGGAAATTTCCCTATCAGACTTGGAACATGTATCGACGAATGAAGGATGATCTGCCGCGAACCAATAATGCGTAGGAAAGATGGCACAATGGGTTTGCCAGGACCATCCTCAGCTGCCGCTGCTCGCTGCCAAATGCCAAAAGGAGCAGCACAAATTAGCCCTGAATCGCGAGCACCTGCAGCTGGCAGGAAGCATCCCTCGTGTCAGAAGAAGTACCAGCTTAAAATAAGAGGATTAAATCACTGACTGCAAAAGTAGTTACTTATATCCTTGTAGATTTGCAATATCAGGATCAAACAGGCAAAGTAACGATGATCCCCCTAAGCAGTAAAGTTGTACTCATCACAAAAATATTTTACTAATCCCTAAAAAAATGATATATGTATATAAGTCTGATACCATATTAGTTATATATTCCACATAATAGATTGTTTTTTGTATTTTGAACACTCCATCTTAATCTGGTCTGTCAACAATGAGCCGCAACGTGCTGCCATAAATAGCAATTCGACAACGTGTCGTTCCCTCGCCCTTGCGAAATAGACGCTGTGTCTTTATATAGTGTATATTTATATAGTAGTGCGATGATAATAATATCACCAGTATGATATTAATTGTAATAATGGTAATGATATTGGTAATATGACCAATAACAATGATCCTGACAATGATACTGAAAATGGTAATGATCAAAATGGTTGAAATAACTATGGGACGGATAGCAGTGCTTATGATAAAGCTGATAAAAACGACCTTTCTCTGTGCCTGTGATTCCCTTACTCGGGGATAAGGCGGTGCTCTTCTGAGACTTTATACCCGACTATATTCTATATATGAACATGACGCGTAGTTCATGTACCGGGCATCAACAACAATGATAAGGTGATACCGATAAAATATTTTACGATAGTAATAACAATAATAATGAGGATTGAAGCAAGAAGATTAAAAGGATACAGGCACAGAAGATAGATAAATATCATTATCCCAATATATACGAGAAAAAGGGAAGGACAAAACAGAAAGAAAGACGAAAAAAGAAACAGGCGAAAAGCAAGAATTCGAAATCACAACATGAAACGAAATCAAAACTTTATCTCCGAGTCTCTCTCTGTTTCCGTCACCCCTTGTTAGCGTTGCTCGGACATGTGCGTTTGAAAGGCCCTCCTGTTACTAAGGGTCAGATCAGGTGATAGTGCCAAGAATACCATGAGCGTCTAATCTGACGGTAGAAGTATTCTGATTAGATTCATTAAACTTGATTCGACGAAACGATTAAACACTTAATCCACTTGGCTATTAATTATTACTGGAGTATCGTTCATATCAATAATGAAATCCATGTATGCCATGAGGTCAAGACATTAATGATATAGACAGATATAAACCAGATAAAAAGATAATGAAAATAATAATAAACATGGATAGAAAACGCATTTCAACAACAATAGTGAAAATGCATAGGCTGTTTGCGTGTTGGTATGGGCATAAGTCTCCCCATATGAGTTTTGATTATGTGGCGAAAGTAATTTACAAGTCTAAAGAAGTCTAGAGTCTTCTGAAAGATTAGATATGCAAATCGAAGAAGTTTTACGTCAACTTTTTTCACGCCTGGGAATCAAATGATCGAAAAATAAGCTCGCTGCCGGCCGTAGGAGATCTCTATGATAACAAACACGCCAGTACTTTCATGCACCTAATAGTGTACAAACATTGTAATGATAATGATGTTAATAACAGTCATAATAGCAATTATAGATTATGATACTGTTTAGATGAATGATAATCATATTAATGAGGATAACCATAACTGAAATTATTAATTGCAACACTGATAAATTAGGTAAAAAGAAGTGCAATAACAACAACTATACCGTTACAGATACTTATACCACTGCCACTATTACTGCTGATAACTAATCATAAACTTCTGTGAAAATGTTTCCTTCAGAATGCAGATCGAAAGAAAACGGAAAAGGATATTGTAAGGAAACATGACTTATCATTTTGTAATTTGATTTATAATCTATAGTTGTTTTGAATAATTTCTTCTGACACAAAAATAACTGACTATTAATTAGCGAAATCATTTATAGGAAGGATGGAAGGAGAGAGAGAGAGAGAGAGAGAGAGAGAGAGAGAGAGAGAGAGAGAGAGAGAGAGAGAGAGAGAGAGAGAGAGAGAGAGAGAGAGAGAGAGACAGAGTTAAAACATGGGAACAGACAGACCAACATAGAGGAAGACATGCCATAGCCAGAGACATCAGACTTACAAACAGACACCTAACCTACCAGCCGGCCATGCAAGCAGTCACAAAAGCGTTTTTTTTTTTTTAATTTTTATTTTTTTTTTTTTTTAACGTACATTACAACCGTGAAGCAAAATGAAATCATAATCATACTGGTATATTGATAATCAGCTTCACTGTAACCTATCCAGTTTAAAACATTAATTAAAGGAAATTCATTCGCCAGTTTGCCCTGGACGACCAAAGTATCCGTGCGGCTACTGGGTTTATACTATACAAATCTACTGTCCACAACCCTCATTTCACTTATTACCGAGCGCGGCGACCTTTGAGTCAAGGGTCATACAACCGAAAAGCGTTTGCTCTTACAGAATATTTCAAGCGAACCTATAATTTTGGTTCATAAAGCTAAGTGGTTGAGCGGTACATCCTGTCCATTTCAATAAGCGCTTATTGTTGAGTGTAGTCAGCGAAGGGAGCAGCAGTATGTTACTGCATAAATAAATATCGAATCGTTTTATATAGGAAAAAATATATACATTTCATTTCACGATCCCCTTGCATAAAACGGAAGGGTATATTGATTGAAGCGGAGTTAATAACGTATACATGATGCCATAAACGAAGAAGCATTAGAAATGCGTTCTCCTACTATCAACGAGGAATTCCTGATTTTTTTTTTCTTCTTTTAAATGCCGCCTCCAAACATCTTCAAAAACACTTGCTACACACAGACTACTTTACCACCACCTACCATCCCCGCACACATACTAAAATCGCCACCAGCCTCCAGTCTGCCCACAAACACCTAAATTGCCAAGGGGGGAGAGAGAGAGTGAGAAGTCCTCATCTAAAGTAACGAATGTCTGAGTTGAAGTGAAAGAAGGGAGGGGAGGAGGGAGGGGAGGGAGTAGAGATGAGGGAATGAAGAAAGAGGAAGGAAGAAAAGAGTGAAGGAGTGCAGGAGGAGGAGATAGGAGGAGGGAGGTACAAACTACTCATTTTCACGGGAGAGGATTCTTTGTGAAAACCTTTTACACGTGAACTTAAAACGGAGTACTAACGTGGCTGGTGCTTTGTCTAGGGATGGAGTAGGGGGGGAGGGGAGGGGAGGAAAGGGGAAGGAGGCATATTTTAGCCTGAAGGAGCATCTGATGGTGAGTATGCCAAAGCTGTATGATCTTCCATTTTTTGCCTCTTTTTTTTTGGGGGGGGGGGGGGGCGAGAAGCATCTGAAACATCTTTTCATCCGGGGGTTTTCACCGGAGAGCAAAATTACGACAGGAGTGAATCTGCTGGGAGATCCTGTCGTTTGGTCTTGCTACATCTTTTTGCTCGCCTCTCCTCTTTCTCTTTCTTTTCTGTTTATTCACTTTCTGTGTCATATATGTATATATATATATATATGTATATATGTATATATATATCTGTTCTGTTCCTCTATCCTCCTTCCGTTTTGTTCTTTCTCTCTCTTCTTTTTCCATCACTCCCCTTCCCTCTTTATTAATAATTCTCCCATCCTCCATTTTTCTCCTCTTCTCCTATTTTCTTC
>NC_061841.1:10263216-10265716 GCF_019202785.1 Penaeus chinensis
AGTGCAAAAAAAAAAAAAAAAAAAAAAAAAAAAAAAACAGAAATAAATCAATTAATATAAAAAAAATAAAAAAAAGAGATAACTCGTGTCACCGGAATAAAACAAACAAAAAAAAAGAGTTATTTCTTCGTCGTGAAGCTCCTCCTCATCAGGAACTTCGAACGGGGCTTTTAATTCTCCTTCTGAGCAATTAGGGAAGGAAGGGAAACATGCTGACGCCGCTGACTCGGCTCGGCTCGATTCCTCTTGCGAGCGGGCGGGGAATGGCGGAGGGGGGGAGGGAAGGAGGGAGGGAGGTGGAGGGAGTGACGGGTAGGGATGGGGAGGGAGGGATGGGTAGATAAGGAGGGATGGGGAGGGAGGGAGGGAAAGAGGGAGGTGGAGGGAGTGATAGGTAGATAGGGAGGGAAAGAGGGAGGTGGAGGGAGTGATAGGTAGATAAGGAGGGATGGGGAGGGAGGGAGGGAGGGAAGGGAAAGGATAGGTGATGGGGCTGATAGGTACATAGCGAGATAGGGAGATAGAAGGTTGGAAGCAGGGTGGGAGGGGAGGGAGGGGAGAAGATCGGTGGAGGGAAAGATAAGTTGAGAGACATCCAGGGAGGGAGTAGGGAGGGAGGGAGGATGGATGGATGGGTGGGAGAAAGGGAGGGAGGGAAGGATGAGAGGGAAGGAGGGAGTTAAAGGTAGATAGGGAAAGATGGGGATCAAGGGAAAGAGGGAGGGAGCTGGAGGGACTGATGGGTGGGTAGAAAGATAGGAAGGGGAGAAGGGTGGATGGATGGGAGGCAAGGAGGGAATGGAGAGAAAGGCAGGCAGGTTAGGTAGGTTAGTAGGTAGGTAGGTAATTATGTAGGCAGGTAGGTAATTAGGTAGGTAAGTAGGTAGGGAGGAAGTTAAGAGGTTGGGAGGTAGGTAAGAGGCAGGTAGGTAGATAGGTAGGCAGGGGAGGAGGGAGTGTGGGTGAGTGGATGGGTGGATGGGTTAAAAGGAAGTAGGCGAGGAGGGAGATGGCTGGAAAGGTAGGTAGGAAAGTTTGGGAGAGAGGGAGGGAGAAAAGGGGGGGGGGGCGGAGATAGATAGGTAGAATGGTAGATTGGAAGGGGTGGAAGGGAGGGAGATAGGTAAGCTGGTAGCTAGGGAGGTGGAAAGGCATAGTGGTATGTTAGGCAGGATGAGAACTTTGACTGGATGGATAAGTTGGCTGGCCTCCCCCCCCCCCCCCTTCGGAACCCTAATTCTTTCCCTCTACTTATCTCCTTTAAGCAGCCACTGGAAGCCTCATTCCTTCTCTCCAGCCTCCTCCTTTGCCCTCTGTCCTTCCTCTCCTGCCCCCTGCGCCTCCCCTTCAGCCTCTCTCCCACGTCCCCTTCCCCCTCTCACGCCCCTCCAGTCCCCTCCTTTTCCCCTCCCCCACCTATCCTCTCCAGGCGGTCCTCCAACCCCTCCCCCACACCCCTTCCCCCTCAGCATGCCTCCAGCCCCCTCCGTGGCCCTCCCCCACCTGTCCCCTTCGGGTGTTCCTCCGGCATGAGTATTCGTTGGGTCAAGTAGCCGTCCGCTGTGTTGTAATGAGTCTTGGGTTTCTCTCGCCTTGCCGCGCTGGTCTTCTCGCCTCCTCTCTGTTTCTGTCCCTTCTCTTCTCTTATTTTTTTTGTTCTCTGTTTCTGTGTCTTTACTTCTCTTCTCTTTTCTTCTCTTCTCTTCTCTTCTCTTATCTTCTCTTCTTTGCTCTCTCTCCCTCTCTCTCTCTCTCTCTCTCTCTCTCTCTCTCTCTCTCTCTCTCTCTCTCTCTCTCTCTCTCTCTCTCTCTCTCTCTCTCTCTCTCTCTCTCCCCGTAGCATTATTTTAAATACAAATTTTGCCGTTGCATTCTGAATTTATTTTGTTTAATTTTTTTTCTCTCTCGCTGTTGACGATTTTTTTGTCTGTCAATTTTGTTTTTCTTCACTTTTTCATAGTCTTAAAATATTTTAGCTTTATCTATTGTATTTTAGCTTGTTTAAAAATCTTATCGTTACTTGTATTTATAATTATGTAAAATGATTTTCCTTATATTTATGTATTCAGCCTGAGTGCGTGCTTTAAATGGTCGTTCTAAGTCTTAGCAATTTATGGCCTCGCCTCTCTCTAACTACTATCTGTGTATCAGTTTCTGTATCTTCATTTACATCTGTCTGTTTCTCTCTCTAATCTGTTTATTGTCAGTCTTCTACCCTTTTCTCCTATCCCTCCAGCAGCGGTGTCTGCTTTCCCTCCACTTCCTCCTACCTCTAATCACCCTCCTCCCTTACATGTTCCCACCCATCCACTTCCTCTGCTCTTCCTTCTTCCTTACCCTTTCATCTCTTCTTCCTCTTCCTCGTCCTTCTTCAAATCTTCTTATTCTTATTCCTCCTCCTCCTCCTCCTCCTCCTCCTCCTCCTCCTCCTCCCCCTCCCCTTCCCCTTCAGCCTTCTTCCACCTCTTCTTCATTCAAATCCTCCTCCTCCTCCTCCTCC